>NW_013670232.1:87575-90183 GCF_000517525.1 Limulus polyphemus
CGAATAATGGAATTGACCGTCACATTATAACGCCCCACGGCTGAAAGGCGAGCATGTTTGGTGTGACGGAGATTCGAACCCGCAACCCTCAGATTGCGAGTAGAGCCCCTCCACAACTACAATGCCATGGTGAATAGGTTTAACTTTAACCTTCTAATGTTGAAGGTACTATAAATTACATCCGAGTAGAGCCCCCCCCCCCCCACAACTACAATGCCATGGTGAATAGGTTTAACTTTAACCTTCTAATGTTGAAGGTACAATAAATTACATCTCCCCTTTCATTAAACACTTGTCTTTCAAAGTGTGAATAACTTTCTATTGTATCAATTAAACAGTTAAAGAAATGCAAAAATTTAATTAACTTACAAGTGAACTGATTATCAAAGTGATTGGGGATGACAGTGAAAGCTTTCAAGTTCAAAAAAAATCTTAATTATTAATGAAGGAAAGACAGTACAGTAAGTGTTTATGTATGGCTGCATTTCATATTCGAAACTAAACCAATGAATGTGGGTGCTCTATTCTTCTGGTCGCCTAGCAACAGCCAAGAATGGCAAGAATGGCCGTCTTTTATTCTGACTAAGATTTGGAGGGTAGGCCTCGTATTATTTATTTACTCAAAACTATTTAGGGCTTTGTTGAATGGAAAAATCATGAATGATTGGCTGCGCTTTTCCAAACCAAATATGACGTCAGCGCTAGATTATCGTTGTAACAACTACGTTGTAGACTTCAACATTTAGGTTTAAATCATGCAATGTTTGTTTTTGACTAATCGGTACGACGTTTGAAAATTGCACAACTTTTTTTTTCTTGAACTTTGTTGACAGATTTTTAGTTACTTATTCTAAACTAGAAAACAACGGAAAACGATTGTTTATGGAAGTAATTTAAATTTGTAATTTCATACTTCCGAGCTATTTAGTTGTGTTTATTAATCAAAACAAAATACGTCGTAAAATACGTGATAAAAAGTCAGCGACACGAGTAGTAAGTAGGCTTAAAACGATCTGATTTACTGAGGGATATCGGAACATTTGACATACTTAGAAACACGAAACTGTAGTAGACAAAAATTCAATACTTACACTCGGTTGTCCCCTGGCGGGACAGCGGTAACCCCACGGACTTAAAACGCTAAAATCCGGGTGTTTTTTTTTCTCACCCGCTTGTGTCACGAGCGACACGGAATTCAGCACCGGTCTTATGCGCCTTTTCAACACAAAAATACATTATTTAAGTTAGTGTTATTATAAGACAGTAAAAAACTGTTAATAGCAAGTATATAACAAATACTTACCTTATTATTTAGTTTGTAGTTAAGCATAAAGCTACACAAAAGGCTATCTGTGCTCTGCCCACCACGGGTATCGAAACCCGGTTTCTAGCGTTGTAAGCCATTGGGGGTTCAAAATAAACGATTTTTGCTCAAATCGTGGTAATTAAGCGGGAAAAAGCCCCCCCCCCCCCAGTGGCACAGCGGTATGTCTGCGGACTTACAACACTAGAATCTTGGTTTCGATACCCGTGGTGGGCAGAGCACAGATAGCCCATTGTGTAGCTTTGTGCTTAATTACAAACAAAGCGGGAAAAAAAAAGAAATATGTTACAGAATACCTTTTTCATATTTTAATTATTGTTACTTGTTAAGGCAGTTGTAACTAGTTATTATTTCTAAAACAAAAAATCGTTATTCTTTTAAATTTCTCAGGTTTTATTTAATATGCGAAAATTATTTCTTTGAAAAAAAAATCTACACTTAAAAGGTATTTGTGAACGTTTTAAAGACTCCCCAGAGTATAAACCGTGAAAGCTTTGAATTTCTTGTCAGAATAACGTGACAAGATTAACAAGGAACAGTAGATACCCGGTAGAAGCAAGATTAGAAGCACAGCGAAGTCAGCTGTTCTTAAGTGTTTAAAAACATACTTCCTTTTTCACAAGACTGTTGTTGCTGTTTTTTTTTTTTTTAAATAATCACTTTTCTTTTAGAATGTGGTTTTATCACGATTCTGAACCCCCACCCCTACTGTTTTCCGTCACTTGCAATAGCACGAAAACGCTCCACGTTAGATAGCTCTAGCGGCAACCCTCCTCCCGCCATAGAACTCTCTAGAAGGGTGTAGGAAACGCTTGTAGGAGTGTGGTGAGTGCGCTTTACCTTGACACTCGAGACGCCATCCCCCCCAGACTACTGAGACAGAGGTTTTCTTCTTCTCAGTGTCCAAGTTAAAGAAGTGAGTTATTTATTGGGCGTTGTGTGAATCAGATAAATACCCTAACTGAAGAGGAATAGACAACGTATTGTTTGTTTGATTTGTTGTGCAGTGTACAGTAGGGGAAGTACTGTTAGAAATTTTGTTTTCTAGGTGCAGGTTGTAAGAGGGAAAGTACTACTAGAAAGTTTGTATTCTATGTGTAGTGGAAGTACTACTAGAAAGTTTGTATTCTATGTGTAGTGGAAGTACTCTTAGAAAGTTTGTATTCTATGTGCAGTGGAAGTACTACTAGAAAGTTTGTATTCTATGTGTAGTGGAAGTACTCTTAGAAAGTTTGTATTCTATGTGCAGTGGAAGTACTCTTAGAAAGTTTGTATTCTATGTGC
>NW_013670232.1:91046-91974 GCF_000517525.1 Limulus polyphemus
AGAATATTATGTTATGTTCTATAACTGTTACATTTCAAGATCCATGTAATATATAATATATAGAATATTATGTTATGTTCTATAACTGTTACATTTCAAGATCCATGTAATATATAACATATAGAATATTATGTTATGTTCTATAACTGTTACATTTGAGAATGCTCGTAATAAATAATGTATGTAATATGTATTCTATTTTCTGTATTGTAAATTTCTCATTAGGTATGAAATGAACAAAACCCGGTCCTAATGTGAAAACTTTATCATTCGACAAGATAAAGATACAATAAATATTTCAAGATACAATAAATGATAATCCTTCATAAATCATTTAGGAAAAACTGGATTTTATTTTATATCAACTGACCTAAAAATAATTCATCAAAGAGGAACCTCGAAGGTTTTGGTTTCGCGTAATTAGCAGCGTTCTTCGAAACTTTACAAGACTTCCAGTGAATCTTGTCTGGACCTTTTGTCTAACGACCTCGTCTGTTTTATTTTCTGTGCTGAACAAATGAGCATTACAACTGAAATTTTATACGTACAAATAAAAAAAAAAAGACAAATTTTCCGATATTTCAAACTCCAAGATGGCGTAAATGAAACTGAGTAGTAGAATATTAGAATAACAGCCTATTAGTCTTCATGAGGACGTTCTTCGAAAATGTATTTCATGTACCAGGATGTATAGGGAAGATGTTAATGAAACTTCAATAAATAATTTAAATTTTCTTTATTGTACACCGTTAGGTTTTGGCGGTTTTTTTTGTTTTTTTTTTTGTAAAGCGTGAGTGGTATATATAGGCTGCCTTCTCCCTGGTTAGACGTTCAAAATTAGGAACGGCGGCGGATAGTCTCAGTAGCTTTGCCACTAATACAAGTACAAAATTATGGAAAGTAGCTTTGCCACTAATACAATACAAAG
>NW_013670232.1:91984-92719 GCF_000517525.1 Limulus polyphemus
TCTATGTGTAGTGGAAGAACTACTGGAAAGTTAGTATTCTATGTGTAGTGTGCAGAAGGTGATGTAATACTAGAAAGTTTGTATTCTATGTGCAGTGGAAGTACTACTAGAAAGTTTGTATTCTATGTGGAATGGATTACGCTTTGTTGCAAGGTGTGTATCTCATGTGGAGAGTGTTATACGCAGCGTAGTAATACAAATAGATTATTCTCTCTAAGAGAGGGGCAGATAGCGTTATTGGTTTTACTTAGAGTATAAGTCAGTATATGCAGGATAATGTATCATAAGCCTTAGATTGTGAAATTTGACAATATACGCAATACTGTATAGAATATTACTGTATATTCTATAATTGTTACATTTGGAAATACAAGCAATATATAATATATAGAATATTACTGTATATTCTATAATTGTTACATTTGGAAATACAAGTAATATATAATATATAGAATATTACTGTATATTCTATAATTGTTACATTTGGAAATACAAGTAATATATAATATATAGAATATTACTGTATATTCTATAATTGTTACATTTGGAAATACAAGTAATATATAATGTATAGAATATTACTGTATATTCCAATTTTAAATGTTACATTTGGAAATACAAGTAATATATAATGTATAGAATATTACTGTATATTCCAATTTTAAATGTTACATTTGGAAATACAAGTAATATATAATGTATAGAATATTACTGTATATTCCAATTTTAATTGTT
>NW_013670232.1:93486-97304 GCF_000517525.1 Limulus polyphemus
TAGGGTGACCGTCTTATACACGGAAACATAAACAAGCAAAACAAACCAGGATTTCATAGCCAATGGCCAGTTTCCAAACGAGGAGGAAATGTGAATAGGGTGACCGTCTTATACACGGAAACATAAACAAGCAAAACAAACCAGGATTTCATAGCCAATGGCCAGTTTCCAAACGAGGAGGAAATGTGAATAGGGTGACCGTCTTATACACGGAAACATAAACAAGCAAAACAAACCAGGATTTCATAGCCAATGGCCAGTTTCCAAACGAGGAGGAAATGTGAATAGGGTGACCGTTTTATACACGGAAACATAAACAAGCAAAACAAACCAGGATTTCATAGCCAATAGCCAGTTTCCAAACGAGGAGGAAATGTGAATAGGGTGACCGTCTTATACACGGATATTAAAGTTTTGTAACTTGAAATCTTTGGAAATAAGAAGTTCGGAAAACTTTCAAGTACAAACAACAAGCACACTTTATTCGACACACCCGCTAGCATTTTTAAGAAGAAAGCGCGCGCGTGTGAGTATGAAAAGCTAACTAACCCTCGCTCGTAAAAATTCGGTTGTAGGCGTTAATGTATTTAGTTGTAAAGCTCAAGGACAGTAAGAAACTCCGAGGATTACAACGTTTTTTTGTCAGCAGTGCATTGTTCGCTTTCTTCCTTAATTTGGCCGTTTCGTTTCTACTTGGATCCATTTGAAGGATTCAAAAACCTATTTAGAGTAGCATTTTATATGGAATGGTTTTATATATCATCTTATGATTATGCAAGTTCGTGAAATAATTATGATCAAAAGACCGTATTCTGTAAATAAAAGAATGAAATACCGAAATTCAATCTACTATGAAGTAGAAGAACAAACCAAACGTTATTTTCAACCTCTACAACAAAGTTCAGTTTGGCTCACCAGCAGGAAGTTTTAGTTTTGGCACAGTTGTATGTTGTTTGTGTGTGTGTGCTGACAGGACAGTCAAAGCAACCGAATTATTTCTGTAAGGAACTAACATTTACCACCTGTGTTTTATGCTAGCTTTGTGAGGATTTCAGTTTTATGGTTAAACAGAAAATGCTGTTTTATCTAAGCCTTTTACGATCCAACTTGATGATCCAGCAATGTTCTTAAATCTGGAGCGAAATACATGAAACCGTGAAAAAATGTTAACCATTCATACAACTCAAGAGATCGTATAAATATGTTAACCATTTATACAAATCACAGGATAGTATAAAAATGTTAACCATTTATACAAATCACAGGATAGTACAAAAAATGTTTAACCATTTATACAAATCACAGGATCGTATAAAAATGTTTAACCATTTATACAAATCACAGGATAGTATAAAAATGTTTAACCATTTATACAAATCACAGGATAGTATAAAAATGTTTAACCATTTATACAAATCAAAGGATCGTACAAAAATGTTAACCATTTATACAAATCAAAGAATCGTACAAAAATGTTAACCATTTATACAAATCACAGGATCGTATAAAAATGTTAACCATTTATACAAATCAAAGGATCGTATAAAAATATTTGGAACACATGCTACACATGCTACATAATCTTAAAATTGGATTAATTGTGTTCTAAATACTTATTACATATTAGTAATCACTCAATTATTTTTTGTATATTTTATTAGCTAAACATTTGTATTTATTATTTTGCGGTTTGGAAATGGTGTGGTACCCTCTCATAACTTCCCACAACAGACTACAAGATATAATTATTTCATCTTTTTTTGTTGTTGACATGGAAATTAAAGTTTTATTGACATTCTGAAAGAAACGGACTTTTTTTTATTACGAAGACAGCCAATAAAACCTAGAAAAAAATTACAACATCCTGTTGTTTCTTCTTTTTTTGTTACCTCGTGAACTTTAACACGTCCAATGTGGATTTTCTGCCAGAAGCGTGTGAGAATAATATGCAACTGTTTTTATTTGACCGTATATTAACGAAACCTTTCACTCAAAGTCAGTGATATATATATGTGAAAACATCTCCAGCTAAGCGGTTCGTACTGCATACAGAAAAAAGAAAATTGTACGTGCAGTGAAAACAATTACTCACTTGCATTGACGTTCCCTTAAATAATAGCCCCCTGGTGACAGGGCACTAAGTTTCAGAGCACCTTAAAGTAATTTATTTTTCCAGAGCTGTATAATAGCCCCCTGGTGACAGGGCACTAAGTTTCAGAGCACCTTAAAGTAATTTATTTTTCCGGAGCTGTATAATAGCCCCCTGGCGACAGGGCACTAAGTTTCAGAGCACTTAAAGTAATTTATTTTTCCGGAGCTGTATAATAGCCCCCTGGCGACAGGGCACTAAGTTTCAGAGCACCCTAAAGTAATTTTTCTTTTCCAGGGCTGTATAATAGCCCCCTGGCGACATGACACTAGGCTCAAGAGCACCTTGAAGTAATTCATTTTTCCAGGGCTGTATACTCGCTCCCCCACCCCTGGCGACAAGGCACTAAGCTTCAGGGCTTATAACGCTAAGATTTTGGACTCAATCCCACAACCCCACCATGATCACACTAATACATCGAGGATAATGTTGTACTGGTTAACTCACGTCCTGTTTTTTGTACAAACGTAATAAGGGTTCTGTTGTTCGCTACGAAAAATCCAAATTAAGATTTTGCCTAGCAAAATAAGCATCATATTTTACCCAATAGTATCTTAAAATAAGATAAGTCGAAGGAAAGTGGAAATAATACTCTTGGAAATAAGGTGAATGGATGGATTACAATGTCTACTTGGATCAAAAAGAAACTCAACTTAAGACAGTTATCTCAAAATACAAAAGTCATCATAAGTATACAACTGAAGTACTGATAGGGGGGGGGGGGCTGGCATGGCCTGATGATGAAGGTTCGACTAGATATCTTCTGTGGACTACGGGATTGGAACTCGTCAGCGAACCTTTTCATCCGTGGGAGCGTTATGATGTGACGCACGATCCTACTGTTCGTTGGTCAAGAGTTGGCGGTGGGTGATGTCTTCCATTTAGCCAATCGCAGGCTGAAGCAGGCTGTGCTGGAGTAGCCTTGCTCGAAATTCAACAAAACAAACTATAGAAACATAGTGAACAGAAAACCGCATTAGTGAGAACTCCGTGACCGTAATGCTCATGCGCACATGAACTAATGACGGAGTTTATCTTTCATATGTATTCACGTATATGCAAATTTGGGTCTCTTTAGTTTCGAGGCTGGATACAATTTGAGTCTAACAACCGCATTCCGTACCAGTGTTTCACATCGTGTGATTCCTCAACCAAGTTATTAGCTCATTGGAGACATTAGTAACTCGCGGTTGAATTATAAATTACTTAAGGTTTGTCCATAAATTATTTAAAGCATCCATTCGCAAGATTCGCGTCTAGGTATCGTGACATTTAGTGTAGCTCTGGCTCATCGAAAAGGTCTATTCTCGTTCGACAAATATCACGTGATCACTAGAAATAGCATTACTGCTACGAACATTCTCGTTAAAATAAGCCCCACCAATGGCTTACAACGCTAGAAACCGGGTTTCGATACCCGTGGTGGGAAGAGCACAGATCATTGTGAGGCTTTGTGCTTAATTCCAAACAAACAAACGCTCCTTCGTTCTTGTTAAGCGCAAACCTACACAACGAGCTATTCGTGCTGCTCTTACTGATGGTATCGAACCCCAACAGTTAGCGTTATAAGCCTTTACGCTTACTATTCGGCCATTGGTGGGTTGCTACATATCACAGATTGAAACATAAAATATAAGGAACTTTATCAATAAAAATAAAGTATTTTTAC
>NW_013670233.1:0-4543 GCF_000517525.1 Limulus polyphemus
TTGATCTCTCACTTTAGTAAGATACCTTCTTTAACCACAAACTTGATCTCTCACTTTAGTAAGATACCTTCTTTAACCACGAACTTTAGTTGTATTGTAAAAAAAATTAAAGAACCATGACGTAGACGTCTCTTGGTCGAATCTAGGTAATGTAGACAAGGGTTAAAAAGACAACGGAAAAAAAATACAAAGAGAAAAAAAAAGGGCAAAGGAAAAAAAGACAGAAAATTACAGAAACAGGTAAAAAGGTCAAAAAGTATTTTGGGAAACAGTATCAATAACAGCTAAGCCTAAGCCAATATGTAATATGAAATTATGCACATGTTTATTTATTCCGTCAACCTAACATTTAACACGTTAAACAAACGCACGTGTATGCAACAAATAAAAGCCTAATCATAAATTAACAAAATATTTTATCTTCGAAGAATTAGCCAAAGAAACTAGTAACGAATGTGAATAATTCATGGAACAAAAATAAAATAAGATAAAGAAATCAAATTTTAGTATCATAACTTCGTGATACAGAATATATATTTCGAGGAAACCACTCATGACCGTTAAGTCGGTGGAGAAAATCGATGCTAAACGCAGATGTATAATAGTCCCCTCTCGCTCTCTTTAATGGCCATCAGGAATAACGTGTAGAAATGGAGAAACCAACACGCATAGGTATATTGACTGCTAGAAAATTCAGTTGGTCGAAAAGCTCACTATCAGAAAACGCATCTGTGATGTAGTCGTAACATTTTCACGTTACCACGCCACTATGACCGTAACATTTTCACGTTACCACGCCACACTATATGTATGTATGTATATTAGAAATTGTGAGTTGGTACGGAGATAATATATTTTTAACTGTCCTTTTTCTAAGTCGCATATAACATGTCCAACTCGAATGATAATTAACCCATCATACTGCCACAGTGTCATGGAAATTTGTTTACGTCCATTTAGTATTTGAAAAATCTGTTCCTATTCTTCTTACGCCTAGCTTTTCCTTAACCCTAATAACATGTATCTTCACAAAATATTATTGTTCTAATCAGCATCATCAAAAGTTCGTTAATTCTACTTTATGAGTATCCAACCACAATTATTAGCTCTGAGCATGTCAACTCCTTTACAATTATTAGACTCCAATCTTAGAATTCAAATGCTAATTTTTTCGAAGGTTTCCCTTGGATACGTATTTTTTTTCAGTGCTAAGTATAGCAGCCTGTCGCCTTTCAAACTGTTTCAATGCACTTATCAACCAACTGTGACCGGATGTCGTCACGTTAGATAAGTGCAGAGTTTCCGGAACAAAGCCTTTTGTAAGAACCTAGTCAAGTTCCTCATCTAAGCATATAGAAGTAAATGAGATTTCGCGTTTCTCTGGAACTTAGCGTGACGATCTTATGTTGCCATGGCAACTGAATATAAACCAACTGTGTCGTGAATATGTAGGAAATAAGTCATGGAACGTTTTACCAAAATCCTAATATCTCCTGATACAGTAAGTTCATCTTGCCTTATGATAAAGATTTGTATATGCTAATACAGTGGTATTTTGATACGGGAGATACGTTTAATTTCCACATCTTTGTTTCACAGCAAAGTCATTAGCTCTACGTCATCGAACATGCTCGCCCTTTCAGCCTTGGGGACGTTATAAAGTGAGGGCCAATCCCACTATTCTTTGATAAAAGAGTAACCCAAGAGTTAGTGCTGAATGGCATTGACCAGATGCCTTCCCTCTAGCCTATAGTGTATTACTGTTAAATTAGGGACGGCTAGTACAAACTAAACCAAAATTCCTTTACTATTCGACAGTGAAATATAGACTTTGATGACGTGAGCGTCACTATAAGAGTGATTGTCATATCTCTTTGTTCGGTCAGATATGTAGCCCGAGGGTTGGCGGTGGGCGGCGTTGATTAGCTGTTTTTCCCTCTAGTCAGTCAGCAACGCCAAAGTTAGACCATACTCTTAGAACATTCTTTCATCTGTTCCCGAAGAAAGAGTTTTTGGTTATTAAAAACTTTGAAGCTGCACTTAAGGAATGCATAAAATATTCATCTTTTATTACGTTTTTCTTTACCATTTATTGTTGTCTGAATAATGTTGAGTACAATTATCCGATTAACCTTTTTACCGTGAAAATGTTTCTTACAGCAAGTAAATAAAAGTAAATCGAATTGACATCAGAGTTTTAGTCTAGCTACCTGTGCTCTGCCCGCCGCGGGTATCGAAACCCGATTTCTAGCGTTGTAAGTCCGCAAACATATCGCTGTGCCACTAGGGGGCTTTTTCACTCATAGAATGTTTGATATCATTATTCCACTACAGTTTAAAATCACAAGACGAAGCGGGCGTCCCAGCCCGAAACGTTGTGAATATTACAACATCTTATTTCGTGGTATAAGTTGTTTGTTTTTTCCATTTTGTTTTTGTTTCTGAATTATAAATGCTCCATTGCGAATGTACATAAACTGAGTAGAGCATCTGAAACAAATGGATGTTAGAAGAACACCGGTAAGAGCGTCGTCCTTTTCCAGTATGGAAACTTTCCATTGGAAACTGATACTTCCGTTCTAAGGCTACAGATAATTCTTTTTCCTGCAATCAGCAGGTTGTATATTTCATTTCAAAAAATGTAAAATAAGGTTAATTACCTTAAGAAAAAATCCGATGTTATCGTATAACACACAAAGGACACTTCGGACTTTAGGACAGGAATAAGCTATCGTATAATACACAAAGGACACTTCGGACTTTAGGACAGGAATAAGCTATCGTATGATATACAAAGGACACTTCGGACTTTAGGACAGGAATAAGCTATCGTATAATATACAAAGGACACTTCGGACTTTAGGACAGGAATAAGCTATCGTATAATACACAAAGGACACTTCGGACTTTAGGACAGGAATAAGCGCACGCAAAAGTGAAACCGTAAATAATGGAGAAGGCGCTAATAGCGTTAAAGTCGAAAGGAAACGAGTGACTGGTGTATTAAAACATTTTTAAAACATGCAGAAACAAATATTATATATTTAATATATAATATAATAACTAGGTACTCTTCATTCTTATCTTTTCACGTAGAAGTGTTCTGTGAATCTGGTTTCCAATTTTCTTCCTGTTTATCCGATGTAGAATTCTGGGCAGTTATTACATGTTATTTTGTAAATGGCGTTGGTATTGTGTGATTCTAAATAATTTTTGTTTAGTAACGATTTTAAGTTAAGTTTATTTGTTTGTTTTAAAACACAAAACTACAGGATTTACTATCTGCGTCGAGGGTATCGAACACCGATATTTAACGTTATAGAGGTATCTTCAAGACAATAGATACAGTCCCTAACATTTGTCGTATATATATAGAGATGATGGTATCGAACCCCGATATTTAACGTTATAAAGGTATCTTTAAGATAATATATACAGTCACTAACATTCGTCGTTTATATACAGATGATGGTATCGAACCCCGATATCTAACGCTATAAAACTATCTTGAAGACAGTAGATACAGTCCCTAACATTTGTCGTATATATATATATATAGAGAGAGAGAGATGATGGTATCGAACCCCGATATCTAACGTTATAAAGGTATCTTGAAGACAGTAGATACAGTCCCTAACATTCATCCTTTATATAGAGATGATCTAATGGTTCAAGGTATAGTACAATGGTAGATTTTGAATCCCAAATTCAGCGGCTTATAATGCTAACATTTACTCTTAAGCCCCCACGGTGAAAAAGTGTTCGATATCCCATCGTATAGATATGCGCTAAAACAAACAAACCCCAAAAGTGCTGTAGAATAAGGTAAAGCATAAGCTTCTTACCTCTCCATATCTACTGCATACATTTTTATGAGTGTGTATACGTAGCTTTATTATAGAAATGAATAAAAAAAACAACCTATAACCCGAGCGCTTTTGAAAGGTGGACCTTTCTTCTTCTTCAGGGGCAAACTGGGAATGGTGGTGTAATCGAATGAGTGATATATATATTAATAAAAATGGAGTTTAGTGACGTCATGAAGGTCATCCGATTTTTCCAGAAAATGTTTAGTCTATTTCTCTATGTATTGTTGTAAGCGTCTCACTTCCGTGTCGTGGCCCGGCATGGCCAGGTGGTTAGGACGCTCGACTCGCAATCTGTGAGTCGCGGGTTCGAATCCCCGTCACACCAAACATGCTTGCCCTTTCAGCCGTGGGGGCGTTATAATGTGACGGTCAATTCCACTATTCGTTGGTAAAAGAGCAGTCCAAGAGTTGGCGGAGAGTGGTGATGACTAGCTGCCTTCCCTCTAGTCTTACACTGCTAAATTAGGAACGGCTAGCGTCGATAGCCCTCGTGTAGCTTTGCGCGAAATCCGTAACAAACAAACTCATTTCCGTCTCATCTTAGTTATATAGAATGGAATATTGTCCACCCCCTGCTGTCAACAACTAAGTATCTTAGTTATATAGAATGGAATATTGTCCACCCCCTGCTGTCAACAACTAAGTATCTTAGTTATATAGAATGGAATATTGTC
>NW_013670233.1:4618-6808 GCF_000517525.1 Limulus polyphemus
ATCACAGATAGCCCATTGTGTAGCTTTGTGCTTAATTACAAACAAATAAACAAATATTTACGATATTAGCGCCCCCAGTGGCACAGCGGAATGTCTGCGGACGTACAATGCTAGAAACCGGGTTTCGATACCCGTGGTGGGCAGATCACAGATAGCCCATTTTGTAGCTTTGTGCTTAATTACAAACAAATAAACAAATATTTATGATATTGGCGCCCCCAGTGGCACAGCGGAATGTCTGCGGACGTACAATGCTAGAAACCGGGTTTCGATACCCGTGGTGGGAAGATCACAGATAGCC
Organism: Limulus polyphemus; assembly: GCF_000517525.1. Classification (NCBI taxonomy): domain Eukaryota; kingdom Metazoa; phylum Arthropoda; class Merostomata; order Xiphosura; family Limulidae; genus Limulus; species Limulus polyphemus. The sequence goes on from NW_013670233.1 coordinate 4,920, forward strand.
CATTGTGTAGCTTTCTGCTTAATTACAAACAAACGATAATGGCATAATTTAAGCATTAATACCTCCATATTTACTATCTAAGGCTTCGCATTACGCTGTTTTTTTCTGTCTCTTGATATATACTTTTTAAAATACAATTTTAAGATGAACAACTAGTAAAGAAGAATTTTTTTCTCTTTTGCTTCATTTCTCCACTATCTAGCACTGAAAAATAGGTTTAACATGGTTTCTCACTTCTCATGCCATTTGCGATAAAAATAATGTTACTCCTGTGGCTTCAACTAATCGATTTCTAGCTTCTTTTTTTTCTTGTTATTCTCTGCAGTAGTAGCCCTGAGTGATTCTCTGACCGTCTTATAAAAACGTTAACGTACAAGTTATCTTAGTTAACGTTCAAGCGTAACATAAAATAATGAGTTAATTGAACGATCAAGCTGTCAGTAGGAAATAATCGTACTCCATGTCTGACAAGATTTGAAATCACTGAATATCATTTAGCCTGTGAAAAATATATAGAAAGTTTATACACGAAGCACGACCGATTTGATTTTAAGTATTTTGTATCGACTTCGTGTCTTACACTTTAATCAGAATAATGAAATCTTAACCTTTGACATCAATAACAGACCATCATAATAACTCTCACCAAAGATAAACTATGTGTAACCTTTGATATCAATGACAGATCATCATTATAACTCTCACCAAAGATAACATATGTGTAACCTTTGATATCAATGGCAGACCATCACTATAACTCTCATCAAAGATAAACTATGTGTAACCTTTGATATCAATGACAGACCATCATCATTATAACTCCCACCAAAGATAACATATGTGTAACCTTTGATATCAATTATAGAACATCATTATAACTCTAACCTAAGATAAACTATGTGTAACCTTTGATATCAATGACAGACCATCATTATAACTCTCATCAAAGATAAACTATGTGTAACCTTTGATATCAATGACAGACCATCATTATAACTCCCACCAAATATAACATATGTGTAACCTTTGACATCAATGACAGACCATCATAATAACTCTAACCAAAGATAAACTATGTGTAACCTTTGATATCAATGACAGACCATAATTACAACTCCCACCAAAGATAACATATGTGTAACCTTTGATATCAATGACAGACCATCAATATAACTCTCACCAAAGATAAACTATGTGTAACCTTTGATATCAATGATAGACCATCATCATTATAACTCTAACCAAAGATAACATATGTGTAACCTTTGATATCAATGATAGACCATCAATATAACTCTCACCAAAAGTAACATATGTGTAACCTTTGATATCAATGACAGACCATCAATATAACTCTAACCAAAGATAAACTATGTGTAACCTTTGATATCAATGACAGACCATCACTATAACTCTAACCAAAGATAACATATGTGTAACCTTTGATATCAATGACAGACCATCACTATAACTCTAACCAAAGATAAACTATGTGTAACCTTTGATATCAATGACAGACCATCACTATAACTCTAACCAAAGATAAACTATATGTAACCTTTGATATCAATGACAGATCATCATAATAACTCTAACCAAAGATAAACTATATGTAACCTTTGATATCAGTGATAGACCATCATTATAACTTTCACCAAAGATAAACTATATGTAACCTTTGATATCAATGACAGACCATCATTATAACTCCCACCAAAGATAAACTATGTGTAACCTTTGATATCAATGACAGACCATCACTATAACTCTAACCAAAGATAAACTATGTGTAACCTTTGATATCAATGACAGACCATCATTATAACTCCCACCAAAGATAAACTATATGTAACCTTTGATATCAATGACAGACCATCATTATAACTCCC
>NW_013670233.1:7149-32206 GCF_000517525.1 Limulus polyphemus
TATGTGTAACCTTTGATATCAATGACAGACCATCACTATAACTCTCACCAAAGGTAACATATGTGTAACCTTTGATATCAATGACAGACCATCAATATAACTCTCACCAAAGGTAACATATGTGTAACCTTTGATATCAGTGATAGACCATCACTATAACTTTCACCAAAGGTAACATATGTGTAACCTTTGATATCAATGACAGACCATCATTATTACTCTCGCCATACTCATCCTCAAATTTCTTTTAACCTATGCAAAATTCGAGTTTATACACTGTATAAGACACTTTCTATAGTATCTACATAATGACTGGATTGACACACAGTATCTGTATATCTAATCAAAACTTTCTATTGGCTAAAACATATTAATTTCAACATAATTTGATGAAAGGAAGATCTGAGTATGAAGACCGAAATGTTTTCATTTATTTCTACGGAACAGCTTCAGTCTCCCAAAAGAATGTTCTTAAAACCATCTAGAAAAGAATGCCAGTAGATGGACTGAAAGATAATAACAACCTTGATAAAAATAAGGCTTCAATATGAACAGAAGTAATTCTATTGGACAAGCTGCAGTTTACACAAAAAACGCTCATAAAAACCCATCCCTGAAACAGTGCACGTAAATAGGCTTAAAAGATTCAGAAAGAAGACCTCTCATAAATATATATATATATATATATATGTAGTAATGCAAGTTTTATACTGTGTATTCTATCTCCACAATGAAATCACAGCGAGGCTTTATTTGAGGATGACTTCAATATTAGAGTCGAAAATACCACGTAAGATGACGTCAAAGGTTTACAAAATGGCCTCTGTATTGCTTATTTTCTGTTATTTGTTTCTAAGTAAACTCATTTCGTTCCAACATTACGGTATGTTCTAGTTTAATGTTTTTCTAGAATGGTAGTTTTGTCGTTGAGTTTTACATAAAAATCAAAGTGCTTGAAACTTAATACCGTTTTACCGCCATATTGGAATTTAAAAGCGCTCGCGAATCAACTTTGTCTATGCTACTTCCCAGCAAATTTTCTCGTACGAATTCGTAGATTGATATTAAACGTACGATTTAAACATTTAGTGCTTTTGTTTTTGCTTTTCACTTTAAAATCAGGTTTTAACGATTTAGGTAGCAAAATTAGATGCGACACGTGACTTTGACCCTTTTGGTATATTTTGATATTCAAGCTACTTATCTTTAAATTTTAAATACTTTGCTACATACAGCCTGTAAATGAAAACAAACATAACTGTAGAACAATTGAAATAAATCATGCTAAGCCTTGTTTTATACTACAGCATCCTAAAATAAGGCTAATACTTTATGGGGTTTACTCTAAGATGACTTTTAATTTGAAATAAGACATGCTAAGCCTTGTTTTACACTACAGTATCCTAAAGTAAAGCTAATACTTTATGGGGTTTACTCTAAGATCACTTTTACTTTGAAATAAGACATACTAAGCCTCGTTTTACATTACAGTATCCTAAAATAAGGTTAATACTTTATGGGTTTTACTTTAAGATGACTTTACATTTGAAATAAGACACGATAAACCCTATTTTATAATATAGTATGGCTAATTATCTGTGGGATTTACTTTAATTTGTATTTGATATTAGACAAGTCAAACTTTGTTTTACACTACAGTATCTTACAGTATGGCTAATTCTTTGTGGGTTTTAGTTTAATTTTAATTTGAAATAAGACATGCCAAGCCTTGTTCTTTATCTTACAACACTCTATGGTATGGCCAATACTCAAACTGAACTATTATAAAGACGTGTTTCTAATTCACAGCATCTTCCAGTCTATCATCTCTTCTGTGGTACTGAATCGTTTTATTGTGGGTTCTTGGGAATCGCTCGAACACGCCGATCGACAAACAAACAGAAACAAACCATTGCTAGGTAGCACTTTTAACTGAGAGACAAAAATTACGAACACATAATTAAGGGAAACAAAGCAAATAAAACGAATATCTAAACACGCAGTATTATTAATTATGAACAATCCAAACACGTGTTTGTGAGATTACAATAAGCTATGGGTACATTGTTCGTAAATGTCTTTAGTCGTGAGAACTTTGTTTAAAATTGCAAAAGTATTCAAACCTTTCGCGTGAATATTGTCGTAATAACGTGCCTTTTATTTTATTTACTTAAACTTAATTAATTAAAACTCATAATTCCCTAAGAGTGGTTTTATTTTTGATTTCATTTTTGGAGAGACACGTAAGAAGGTTTCAATGGTAGTCACACTATTTCGAAGCCCGGCATGGCCAGGTGGTTAAGGCACTTGACTCGCAATCTGAGGGTCGCGGGTTCGAATCCCTGTCGCACCAAACATGCTCGCCCTTTCAGCCGTGGGGGCGTTATAATGTGACGGTCAATCCCACTATTCGTTGGTAAAAGAGTAGCCCAAAAGTTGGCGGTGTGTGGTGATGACTAGCTGCCTACCCTCTAGTCTTACACTGCTAAATTAGGGACGGCTAGCGCGGATAGCCCTTGCGCGAAATTCAAAAAACACTTTCGAAATGGAGTTTTACTGTTTTACAAGTAGTTAAAAAAAGCAGGTTTTAAGCGTTTTTTTTTCTTTCGCGTGTGCATAAAAGTATAATGACAGAAATTTCGGTGAACTCGAAACCCCTTTCTCATACTCGTGTTTCTTATGGCCTTTACCGCAATCTCAAAAATAATCGGTGTTATAAGTATCTTGATAAAAGACGTTAATCAACATTAGTAGTTGAATAAATTTAGCTAATAGCGATTAAATTAGGAGTTCGATCCACGCTACGCAGATAGTTAATTTTCAGGATTTCAGTTCAAGCAAATGAACAAGAAGTAGATGGAAATTAGTTAGAAATGTGTGGGACATTTAAAGCAGTTTTCTTAGAACCTTACGTCATCAGGTAAATATTGGAATATCAAGAGTCTGGTTTCTTGAAAGAAACGCATCAACATTTCTTAATTGTCTTTCTTTCTCTATTCGTTCGTCGTTTAGTTTGATGTTATCATAATATTTAAACGTTTTTCTTAACAATGCTTAACTTAGTTCTTACTTTGTAAAAGAAAGACTATTTTTAAGGTTTTAGTTTCGTTTTTTTTAATGTTATTTCTATTTTCATTCATAGCTTTCTTAGAGCACCAGTTACTTGGAAATACATACAAAATTCACCAGATTTTCTGTCTCACTGAATCCCTGAATCGTCACTTGCATCACAACTTCAAGTATAATTTAATCAGAAGTATAAATGGTGTGGGAGGGTGAGGAGAATATTTAATACGGCTAGAGATAAATCGCATCTGAATAAATCCACGAAACTGGATACTTCATTAGTTACGGGCCTGACTGACGCAGATTACTTTTTAAGTGCCCAAAATTTTCATAGCATTTTGCACGCCCCGAAAATTACACTAAATCTCATTTCACTTTCTGAATCGCTGGTTTGATTAAAGTTGTTCTTTTCCTTAGTATACCTACTGATGGTGGTTGGAGGTTAAGACGAAAGTACACATTCTTAGAGATGTTGAAACCGAACAACAAATAAAAAAAAGTAAAACCCATTCCCGGCCTGCAACGGGAAGACTGACGACACTTCATCTGATATCTGGTCTGTACACTAAAGTATCTGAACAAAGTCGCGAAAGGTCAATTACGCCACGAAATGACCGCTGTTTGCGCAACGTGACAGTTAGGGATAGCTAGATCATTTGCCCACGGACTCATCCATTATCATCTTCGGAACAGTAACGGAAGCGATTATCAGCAAAGAAACAGTATGAAGCCAAGTATATTGTCGTGAAGAGCTGCTTGAGTCTCGCAGTGACTGAAATGGTCGTCTTTTTGTTGATATCATTAGAAATCATAATAACGCCTCATTTACACAAGAGGCATGGTTTCATAGGAGCCAGTGCTCTGTGAACATCAATGAATATAATCGTTTTAAGTGAGATTTTGTTATGATATGGATAGGCATCGGTATGAATAGACTTTAGAAAAATCCTTTTTTTTGAACTTCAAGTGACTGAACATGCTGATCGACGATATACTGATATAGGATTGGGTCCAGCACGACCTCTTACAAATGTAATCAGATCAGGATTTGTCCTGATGCTGGATAATCAATGGTGTTATATAGTCAGGACTGTGATGAACATTGGATGACCAGCAGAAGATCCTGATCTAAACTACATAGAACAACTTTGATTCCCACCCCCAGAGGCTAGGCGGTAACTGTGAAGGCCTATAACGCTAAAAACCAGGTTTTGATACCCGAGGTGGGCACAGCATAGTTAACTCATTGTGCAGCTTTGCGCTTATCAACAACTAAACAAAACATTATTTATACTAAATAAGTTGTTGTTGTTGTTTTAAGTTAAGCACAAAGCTACACAATGGGCTATCTGCGCTCTGCCCACCACGGGTATCGAAACCCGGATTCTAGCGTTGTAAGTCAGCAGACATACCGCTGTGCCACTAGGGGCTATTACAGAGATTCCGTAATAAAATTTTTCTAGTTATTTACTTTTTCAGTTTAGAAAATGTAAATTCCCAAACTTTTCAACTCTTGCTTCAAATGTTGATGATATTCTTTGCCAATTCTATAAATGCATTTCCTAAATCTATTTAATGTTTCATAAATAATTTACAAATGACAGCATATTTAATTTTTTAACCTAGTTCTGTATAAACCTTAAGATGTTTTTTTTATTTTATTATAACTCTTACTTTTTTAGAATAAGTACCACATCAGCGGTTATGTCATACCGTAAAATAGAATGAAACCAGACATAACGCATTTTCCATTCTATTATGAGCTATGAAACCTTATGTTGTCACGTGGCTGCATGCAGAGGTAGTCACATCCAATAGTTAATAGAACTTACATAAGTTTAAATCAGTCAGGTTAGGAATAACGATAGTAATTAAATAAAATGCTGACATTAAACGACTAATTGCATTATACCATACGCGCCCCCTGGTGGGTAATATCGCGGAGAGGATAACACTAAAAACAGGGTCTCGATACACGTGGAGGGCAGAGCGCAAACAGTCCATTGTGTGATTTTACGCTTAAAAACAAATAAATAAATATATTCTTTTGATTTATGCTTAAAACCGTTGCAGTTAACGAACTGGCGAATTTTGTTTTGTGATATAAGATTGAGACACATAGAAACTTCATATTATAAATGGATCTTCAAACGTACGAGTGATGTGAATGTACTATTTACCAGCATAGTGGAACTGTTTACTAAATTCATCCGATACAAGCAGCCCGGCATGGCCAGGTGGTTAGGGCGCTCGACTCGTAATCTGAGGGTCGCGGGTTCGAATCTCCGTCCCACCAAACATGCTCGCCCTTTCAGCCGTGGGGGCGTTATAATGTGACGGTCAATCCCACTGGCGGTGGGTGGTGATGACTAGCTGCCTTCCCTCTAGTCTTACACTGCTAAATTAGGGACGGCTAGCGCAGATAGCCCTCGTGTAGCTTTGCGCGAAATTCAAACAAAACTGAAACCGATACAAGCAGAACCGTAGTTGTGAGGAAACTTCATCAAGATAAGCAATACTCCAAAAGTAATATATACCAAACCTTAAATACTCAATAGATCTCAGTGAAAGGTTTGTTTTACCACAAGATTGAACAGTAAAATTATTCTTATAAACTTGGTTTAAGTTACTTGTAAGTGTATAGCATGTGACATGAAAAGCGTGGTTCAAGGAATTTTGTTTTATGGAAATCGTAGAGTTAATATATTTGATTATATATAGAGAAAAAAAAAGGCTTAAGAAACCAGCTTATTCTGAATAAATACTAGATTTTTATGTTTACATTCGTTGGTTAGTTTCAATTAGTTTTGTTAACAGATTATTTCAAGGGACAAACTAAGTGAACTGCTTATTGCTCGTGAAATATAAAGCTGTATATTTACCGTTTTAAAATAATTGTTTCATCTTTAAGAGAGCTTTCTAGTTTTCTCTACATGTATGGCCCGTCATGGCCAGGTGGTTAGGGCGCTCGACTCGGGTCGCGAGTTCGAATCCCCGTCCCACCAAACAAGCTCGCCCGTTCAGCCGTGGGGGCGTTATAATGTGACGGTCAATCCCACTATTCGTTGGTAAAAGAGCAGCCCAAGAGTTGACGGTTGGTGATGATGACTAATTGGCTTCCCTTTAGTATTACACTACCAAATTAGGGACGGCTAGCGCAGATAGCCATCGTGTAGCTTCGCGCGAAATTCAAACCAAACCAATCTCTATATGTATTTTCTGTCTACACTTTGCTAACGTACATAGTGTAATTATAATATTTTATAACGTACATAGTGTAATAATAATATTTGGTAACGTACATAATGTACTAATATTATTTGGTGACGTACATAGTGTAATAATAATATTTTATAAGGTACATAGTGTACTAATAATATTTGGTAACGTACATAGTGTAATAATAATATTTTATAAGGTACATAGTGTAATAATAATACTTGGTAACGTACATAATGTACTAATATTATTTGGTAACGTACATAGTGTAATAATATTTTATAAAAGTACATAGTTTACTAATATTATTTGGTAACGTACATAATGTACTAATATTATTTTATAACGTACATAATGTATTAATAATATTTGGTAACGTACATATTGTATTAATAATATTTGGTAACGTACATAATGTACTAATAATATTTGGTAACGTAAATAATGTATTAATAATATTTGGTAACGTACATAATGTACTAATGATATTTTATAACGTACATAATGTACTAATAATATTTGGTAACGTACATATTGTATTAATAATATTTGGTAACGTACATAGTGTACTAATAACTAACAGTTCCTGAAATTGAATGCTCCGATCTTTATTACATTGATGACTTAAGATTAGTTGGTTTCAGTATTAACTATTCTTGCTAACCTTATCTATCTGTTTTTTGTGTTTGTTTGGGAAGAAAGGTGCGAGAAAAAAAATGTATAGTTTTCAGTAGTTTGGCGCTAAGACTAGAGGCTTATGACACTAAAAATTGGGTTTCGATAGCCGTGGTGGGCACAGCACAGAAAGCCACCCCCAGACAACTAAGTATAATCAGAATCTCTATTTCCTATGAAGCTCGAACTCAATTCTTGAGTATAGAAATTGAGTTAACAAAATCTTCACGTGATATAAAGGTAACTCCAGGTCAAGCAACAATCGTTTGCAATGCCATTTCACTTATTGCACATCTCCGTTAGAAACCAGTAAGCTATCCAAATAAATACTAGGCGAAAAATCGAATCGATTATTTCTAGTTAATCGTATTTATTTGTTTTGTGCAAAGGAATTTCAACAATTGTTTGTCTGAAGACAAAGCAACGTAGCGGGAATGAAGGTCTCAAGCTTCTGATTAGTTTGTTTGTTTTTGAATTTCGCGCAAAGCTACACGAGGGCTATCTGCGCTAGCCGTCCCTAATTTAGCAGTGTAAGACTAGAGGGAAGGCAACTAGTCATCACCATCCACCGCCAACTCTTGGGCTACTCTTTTACCAACGAATAGTGGGATTGACTGTCACATTATAATGCCCCCACGGCTGAAAGGACGAGCATGTTTGGTGTGACAGGGATTCAAACCCGCGACCTTCAGATTGCGATTTGAGTGCCTTAACCACCTGGCCATGCCGGGCCCTTCTGATTAGACCGTGCAATGTCGCATTAGTGGGCGATAAAAGTTCTAACTATTAACAAAGCCAGATATGAGGTCTGTAAAATTAAGTGTTCATAGGACACAATTTCATCTCATTAAGTAAAGATCGACATATATGTTCATTCACACGTAAGTTTGGGTTTTAAAATATTTGTCTTCTCTTTTTTTCTTTATCTTTTCGGGTTTGGTACACAATAATATGTAAAAAAAAAAATATGCAATTTTCAATATTTATATTGTTTTACTCTTTGTAAGCACCGACCAAATTCTTGGAATCAAATTGGGTTAGAAGTATACATATATTTGATACTTATATGATGCTTATCATATCATTAGTTATTCTAGCTTTTAGACATGTGAAATCTCCATACAACAGCCATCTGTCTCTGCATTCAAGTACAAAATATATTGTCCAAACACGAGAATTAAATCGAGCTGTATCATTGAACTCGTGATACCAACGGTGCATAAGCATCACAGTGTTTAAATGCTATTGTTTGCCTACAGTTCCTCGCTTCATACTGACTGTAATGATAACATCACAGTGTTTATATGCTCTTGTTTGCCTACAGTTACTCGCTTCATACTGACTGTAATGATAACATCACAGTGTTTAAATGATCTTGTTTGTCTACAGTTCCTCGCTTCATACTGACTGTAATGATAACATCACAGTGTTTATATGCTCTTGTTTGTCTACAGTTCCTCGCTTCATACTGACTGTAATGATAACACCACAGTGTTTATATGCTCTTGTTTGTCTACAGTTCCTCGCTTCATACTGACTGTAATGATAACATCACAGTGTTTATATGCTCTTGTTTGTCTACAGTTCCTCGCTTCATACTGACTGTAATGATAACATCACAGTGTTTAAATGATCTTGTTTGTCTACAGTTCCTCGCTTCATACTGACTGTAATGATAACATCACAGTGTTTATATGCTCTTGTTTGTCTACAGTTCCTCGCTTCATATAGACTGTAATGATATTTGCACAATATTTTCTGGTCGTTATATATGCACACTTCCTGTTACGTTTACAAAAAACAATTAATTGGAACTGATGACAGTTATTTGCAGTAGTAAAAGCGTCCATCATTTATGGTCATCTCAGAATTTTTCTACTTCGATGGGAATATATTCCCTAACCCTTAGTCATTTAACCCTTCTTTATTTCAAGACCCTCCAGATGCAAAGCGGTGTGTCTGCGGACTTACAACGCTAGAAAGCGGTTTTCGATACCCGTGGTGGGCAGAACACAGATAGCTCATTTGTGCTTAACTTCAAACAAACAAACTTAGTGAAACAATAAATAACTCGTTTAGGGACTATCTTTTACGTTAAACTATATATATAAGATGTACTCAGGGGTTCGAATCGTAACAGCAAGAGACATAGAGGTTGAAAGTTATTAGCTCATACTAAACGTCACTTCTTTGTTGTTTAAGGCTTAGCTCATAGTAAACATGGCCTCTTTGTTGTTTAAGGCTTTTTTTTTTATTCCTCTAAACTCCCAGTGGAGCATAGGGCCGCTACAACACCTCGCCAACGGAAGGTGTTGTTGCAGTAACAGGTTGGTTTTTACGGGGTGAGTTGCTAACCCCGCGCCCAACCCTCCTCCTTTCTCATCCTGGACTTGGGACCAGGCAAAGGCGGAGGTTGGCATGTTTGGTGCGACGGGGATTCGAACCCGCGACCCTCAGATTACGAGTCGAGCGCCCTAACCATTTGGCCATGCCGGGCCTTGTTGTTTAAGGCTTAGCTCATACTAAACATGGCCTCTTTGTTGTTTCAGGCTTAGCTCATACTAAACATGGCCTCTTTGTTGTTTCAGGCTTAGCTCATACTAAACATGGCCTCTTTGTTGTTTAAGGCTTAGTTCATACTAAACATGGCCTCTTTGTTGTTTAAGGCTTAGCTCATACTAAACATGGCCTCTTTGTTGTTTCAGGCTTAGCTCATACTAAACATGGCCTCTTTGTTGTTTAAGGCTTAGTTCATACTAAACATGGCCTCTTTGTTGTTTAAGGCTTAGCTCATACTAAACATTGCCTTTTTGTTGTTTAAGGCTCTCTGATTTTCATTTCCTTAGAAATTAAGATTTCTTTGTTTGTTGAAAGCTACTCGAAGGATATATACGCTAGGCAGTCCCTAATTTAGAAGTGATACATTAGAGAGAAGGCGGCTAGTCAACACCATCTACCGTCAGTTCTTGGGATACTCTTTTCCAACGAATAGTGGGATTTATCATACATTATAGCGCTCCGACGGCTGAAAGGGCGAGTATGTTCGGTGACGGGATTCGAACCCATGATCCGCAGGTTGTGAGGCGAGTAAAACTAAGACACTTTAGTTTGTAAATGTATTCATAGAAGTCCAGTTGTGTGTGTTGGAGGTATCAAAAACGTGTAATATAGTGTTATAAAGACTGCATTTACATTAAAACATCGAAGGTAATATTTATTGGATTATACTTGACGTTTGGACTACCTAAAATACCATTAGGTTATCCTACTTAACCTTTGGACTACCTGAAATAGCGTTAAAGTATCATACTTAGCCTTTGGAGTACCTAAAATACCATTAGGTTATCATACTTAACCTTTGGACTACCTAAAATACCATTAGGTTATCATACTTAACCTTTGGACTACCTAAAATACCACTAGGTTATCATACTTAACCTTTGGACTACCTAAAATAGCGTTAGATTATCATACTTAACCTTTGGATTACCTAAAATAGGGTTAGATGATCATACTTAACCTTTGGACTACCTAAAATAGGGTTAGATTATCTTTCTTGCCTGATGTGAATCCTATTACTCACCGTTAAAAGAAAACTCTTAGGAATTTCTTAATGATTTTGAAGAAAACTACACATTATTTATTGTAATTACAATAGGAAAAAAATCAATTAACATTTGATGTCTGTTTACAGAGGAAGACCATGAAGAGAAGACGCCATGGCTCATAATGGAAACCGTCTGCGTCACGATTCTGCCGCAGCTGTTAGATGTGAACAACGTGCCTTGGTTTGTTTCACCTTAGGGTCAACCATAGCAGTCATATTATGGATTATCGCTATGAGTACCGACTACTGGTTCACAGTATCCTCACCTGACAGTGGCGGCCTCTATGTCAATAAGACGAGAATTATTTTTTTATACAGTCACTCGGGGCTCTGGCGAATTTGTAGAACACAAATAATAAATAAAACATCCGAAAATGATCCAGTATCTAAAAGTGAGTGTTTTTATTTTCAGTATTTCAGATACCAGTTTATAGTTTTAGTTGTTATGCTCTATGAAGGAAGTTAATTGAAATGACACTTAATTTCGTATTCTTCAAGTGGCTGTTTCTGGAACTAAGAAACACCTCCTGTGTGTTAGCATTTTAATTTTTCAACTTACTAATATGTAAGCCACTTGTTAATATATTTACAGGTTCTCAAACGTGTAAGTAAAGTTTGTATTGGAATCAACATTTGGTTTTAAATAGTTTCTTTCTTTTAAAATACAATTTTAAACTGTCTCTTCAGACAAAGTTTTTCTTTCTGTTACCATTGTTGCTGTTTGATCTGTTAGCCAACACCTTCCCCAGCTAATGATTTTATTCTTAATAGTGGGGTTTAAACGTGTATAATGTACTTTTTGGTATGTGTGTACTGGGTGAACGTTTGACTGGGTCTGATAATTTTTAGTACATGCGTAGAATATGTCTGCTGAGTGATGGTCAGCTTTAAGATTTGGCAATATTGAGCGTCCTATTTATTGTTGTTTGTTTTTTTAATTTCGCTCAAAGCTACACCAGGGCTATCTGCGCTAGCCGTCCCTAATTTAGTAGTGTAAGACTAGAGGGAAAGCAGCTAGTCATCACCACCCACCGCCAACTCTTGGCCTACTCTTTTACCAATGAATAGTGGGATTGACCGTCACATTATAATGTCCCCACGGTTGAAAGGACTAACATGTTTGGTGGGACGGGGATTCGAACCCGCGACCCTCAGCAATTTTAACATGTCTGGCAAAGATCAGCAAATTTCAAGGATATCGCAATAAGTGAATCCCATTTTCTCTTCACACAATGTTTCGATAAACGCGTAAAAATCCAAACTTTGTTTCTGCGTTTGTAATTTTGTTTTGGTTACCTAAACTCTGAGAAACGATAAAAAAACCAAACAAAAAACGTTGCGGTAATTTTTGATAAGGAATAATACATATACATTCTTTTAAATATGATTTTCGATCTCAGTTAATATAATTTTTATTGTTTGTTTTTTCTAATTAAGCACAAAGCTACACGATGGGCTACCTGTGCTCTGCCTATCACGGGTATCGAAACCCGGTTTCTAGCGTTGTAAGTCCGCAGACAAACTGCTGTGCCACTAGAAAGCACTTTTTATTGTCTAGTGATATAGTCAATATACGTTTATAACCAAAATGGCTATTTTAGAAAGATATGCTCGTTATGGCATTTACTAATTAGAAACTTATCACATAAATGTACCTGTACTTTGTCAAAATTACTTGATTAACTCACCCTAATTAATAATGGGCATTCTATTATCAGCAACCTCTGATCAAAACAAGTTAACTAAATAGATCAGAACTAATAATTAGCGTAATAAACAACGTAACTTTTTTTTTATACACAGGTCTCTCTGTGTGGGTTATCTGCTGTGTCCACCGAAGAGAATCGAACCCCTAATTGTGGCGTTGCAAATCCGATGGCTTACCCCTGTCCCACCAGGGGGCTATACAGGTCTAACTACTAGTAGTAGTAGTAATATTGTAATAGAAAAACTCGTTCTTGATGGTGGTGGTCTTAGAAATAAGCCACACTGAGCTATCTGCTCTGTCCACCGCGAGGAATAGAGCCTCGGATTTCAGTGCTGTAAGTCCGTGAACTTACCAATGCCTCACCAGTTGTCACAGTTGTCTTAGTGCTTCAAGAAAATTTTAAAGGTATGCCATTGCCACAACTAGCCATGGTTGGCATGAGTGTACGACACATTTCCATCCACGCTTCACACCCGAATCCAATGTAAGTAATGCGCTGAAAAACGAAACTTTATATCTGTCAAAACAATGTTTCATCAGCGACTTTAACGACGTCTCATAACCACACGAAAGCCTATCTACTAAATGCATATGGCCAGGTGGTTAGGGCGCTTAACTCGCAATCTGATGGTCGCAGGTCCGAATTTCCGTCTAACCAAACATGCTCGCCCTTACAGCTATGGGGGCGTTATAATGTGACGGTCAATTCCACTATTCTTTGGTAAAAGAGTAGCCCCAAAGGTGACTGTGGGTGGTGATGACTAGCTGCCTTCTCTCTAGTCTTTCACTGCTAAATTAGGGACGGCGAGCGTAGATAGCCCTCGTGTTGCTTTGCGCGAAATTAAAAAAACAAAAAACAAAGCAGTTGTGGGAAAGTGGTCGCTCTTGGTTCATCAGAATATAATAAAAAATATATAAAGTAGGTTACCATCTACAGCGTGAAATCTAAGCTTATCGTTATTTGTTTAAAGTCAAGCATAAAGTAATACAATGGGCTATCGGTGGTCTGCTCATCACGGGTATCGAAACCCTAATTTTAGCGTCGTAATTCTCTAAATATATCGTTATTTTTTGTTTGTTTGAAGTTAAGCATAAAGCAACACAATGGGTTATCGGGGCTCTGCCCACCACGGGTATCGAAACCCGGATTTTAGCGTCGTAATTCTGTAAAGAAAATTTGGGAGTGGAGTGCAAAAACTTAAAGATTAAATGCTGATAACTTAATGGCTAATGACTTTCATGTAACATGTTAAAGAAAAAAAAACGTTAATCAATATCTGCGGACTTACAACGCTGGAATCCGTGTTTCGATACCCATGATGTTCGGGATAGCCCTCTTCCTTTGTGTAACTACTGTGTTTAGTTTCAGTTTAATAAGTCTTATTGTTACATAATCCTATTTATCGTTTATATTGGTTTAACATTCTAGATCTTTATTCTACGATAAATCCCGTTATTGTATTGCTCTGAATTGGTAGTTTTGTAAATGATCATTATCGGAATAAAGCTCCATCTATGAATAAAAAAAGTAATTGAAAATTGGTAAAAGCCAGATTTACACCAAGGACAATATTACACTTTTTATTTCTCATTATACATAAATATATATACGTAATATACCAGAGAAAGTATAAAAAAAATAATCAATTATTTCTCTGCCACAAAGAGAAAAAAAAACGCATAGTTTTATTCTGCCTTTTATTCTCTTTTCTAAGAATCATTGAAATTATGTGACTTTCCAATATTAAAAGGAAGGAAAAAAAAGAGGATTTTGGAGTGAGCTTTGATTAGTTTTGTAGCAATAATTTTGCGTTTGAAAAGAAAAGTTATGCGACAGCGTGAACTCATTTTAAGGATTTCTAAGTCTTAGTGAAATCATAAGTTTTCAGATAATATTCTTATTCGGACGATAATCCTATCATATTTAGTCGGAACACGTAGAAGTTTCCAGTAATAACAATATTAAAAATAAAGACTTTGTTCACGAGAAGAACGAGAATCCATGAAAATATTATACAAATTTATCAAAGTATTTGACGTTGTAGGTTTCCAAAGAAAAAGCTTTACAGGGTGATACAAAAAATATTTGAAATTATTATATCTTAAAAATTACTTATGTTAGATGGGTCTGATCTAAATGTCACCAGTGGCACAGGTGTAGCATGGCCAGGTGGTTATGGTGCTCGACTCGCAAGCTGTGGGTCGCGGGTTCGAATCCCCGTCCCACCAAACATGCTCGCCCTTTCAGCCGTGGGGACGTTATAATGTGACGGTCAATCTCCCTATTCGTTGGGAAAAGAGTAGTTGGCGGTGGGTGGTGATGAGTAGCTGCCTTCCCTCTAGTCTTACACTGTTAAATTAGGGACGGCTAGCACAGATAGCCCTCGTGTAGCTTTGCGCAAAATCCATAACAAACAAACAAACAAGTGACACAGGGAGAATCGTTCGTTTTTCAGAAAAGTTTGGACGTGGTAAAGGGCGTTTTACAAAAGGTGTACACTGTACTTTCTGTCATTGATAAACAGATTATCAAGTCAATTGCTAAATCAAGGCCCCCTTGTGGAACAGCGGTATGTCTGCGGACTTACAACGCTAGAATCCGGGTTTCGATACCCGTGGTGGGCAGAGCACAGATAGCCCATTGCGTAGCTTTGTGCTTAATTACAAACAACAACAATTGCTAAATTAGGCTAATGTGACTATTATCTGTTATTATCAGTGTTCATTGATTATCCTGCACCCTGACGTGCGTTCTGTATAAATAACACAGACCTGCGAATTTAAACTTCTTTAAATACCCCTTGAGATGGTCTCTCCCCCTTCCTTAAGGGGGAACACAAAAACAAAGCCAAAATGATACAAATTCCTAAGGAATAAATTTCAGAGAAGTTGTTTTGGTTTTAATAACGGATTTTCCATAATTCAGCTACGCAGATTTCGAAAATAATATTCCTTATTTTTTCTATCACGTAAGGATTTTTTTACAAATCGGGAATTTGAAAAAAAACTCTTACTTAGATCAAACTATTATTTCGTTTACCACAATGAACATTTTTTATTATTATGTTTGTTAACAAAAATAGAAACAAACTGAAGAAAAGGGAAGAATATTGATGTCAAACGAATATGCATCCTCGTTCATCTTGATTGTTTTTTTTTTTTGTGAAATCTACATCTTTTAGTCTCAAAACTACGTGTTCTAGTCGTTCTTTCATGTATTGCATTATGACGTTTTGTGAAAAATCTGTACGTGATGGAGAACAATGGATATCATTTTCGGATTCAGCGTACAGGAATTACTGTAGAACATGTAAAGATTTCAAGACAATAAACATTACAGGCCTCTGTTATCAATCTCGTATTGTTGAAAGAGAGAGAGACGAGAGAAGAAATAAAAGCCACGCTAGTTTGTGAGAAAATTGATTCACGTTTATTATACAATATACATTTAAAGCTCAATGTGCCAATGGTGAAGTTTTGTTCCATAATTATGGAACAAGCAATTTTTAAGATTCAGTCATTCTAAATAAAAAAAATTTTTATAATCCAGTAGAATTCATATTAATATACAGTTTCCATGTGATGTAGTGTTTCATTACAGTTTTTGCGTGTATAAGAAAAACCATTTATGAAAGCGCCGTATGGTTGGTCTGCCGACGTTCGTTCAACCTTGACTCGTAACATCTTTACGAAAATCAAAATACAGACTAGATTAAGTATTTAAATGACCACGCGCTGTTCTGACAAAAGGTGAAGCTAATTGACGAGCTTTCTCCATGTTCTCCTCCCACTTTCTTCGAACTGCTGGAGGCTCTAACGTTAGTAAAATAACTACCTCGTTAGCATTGATAGGAGAATGCTATTGTGGAGGTCCGTGTATCGTTAGAGATTATCGACCATTCTCGGCTTTACAGTCGAGTATGCAAGACTTATTATAAGCCACAACATGTTTTATGTAATAAACTCAAACACAAGAGTTAGAACCAGGAGGCGAGGCGAAAGAGAACAATTTCATTCTCGTTCGTGTATATTTAAATATGTTAATAAATCAACTGAGTTATCAGGTTTTTATATATATATGTGTGTGAGTAAAATCAACGAGAAAGCTTAAACTGTCATCCTAGAGAACATTCAAAAGCTTATTCTGTCAAGTTAGAGAACCTTTGAAAGCTTAAACTGTCATTCTAGAGAACCTTCGAAAGCTTAATCTCTCAACCTAGATAACTTTTTTAAAGTTTAAACTGTCAACCTAGATAACTTTTAAAGTTTAAACTGTCAACCTAGAGAACTTTTTAAAGTTTAAACTGTCAACCTAGTGAACTTTTTAAAGTTTAAACTGTCAATCTGGAGAACGTTTTAAAGTTTAAACTGTCAACTTAGAGAACTTTTTAAAGTTTAAACTGTCAACTTAGAGAACTTTTTAAAGTTTAAACTGTCAACCTAGAGAACTTTTTAAAGTTTAAACTGTCAACTTAGAGAACTTTTTAAAGTTTAAACTGTCAACCTAGTGAACTTTTTAAAGTTTAAACTGTCAATCTGGAGAACGTTTTAAAGTTTAAACTGTCAACTTAGAGAACTTTTTAAAGTTTAAACTGTCAACCTGGAGAACGTTTTAAAGTTCAAACTGTCAACCTAGAGAACCTTTGAAACGTAATTTAGAATTGGAAGAATTGACGAAAAAAGCTGCTTTTTGTGGAACGAATATATATTTAGTATTTGTATTGTTCTTGTTTGTCTACTATTCAGTTTTTTAGTATGTTGGAACGAATAGATATTTAGTATTTTTATTGTTCTTGTTTGTCTACTATTCAGTTTCTAGTATGTTGGAACGAATAGATGTTTAGTATTTTTATTGTTCTTGTTTGTCTTCTATTCAGTTTCTAGTATGTTGGAACGAATATATATATTTAGTATTTTTATTGTTCTTGTTTGTCTACTATTCAGTTTCTAGTATGTTGGAATGAATAGATATTTAGTATTTGTATTGTTCTTGTTTGTCTGGGATTCAGTTTCTAGTATGTTGGAACAAATAATTTCAAATGGACTTGAAACAAAAATATATTTTATTAACCGTAACAAATGATCTAACATTAAAAAAAATTAAAAATTATCGGCTATTATAAATTTCGATACTTTACTGTTAAAGAAATATTTATATATATACACAATCAAATCTCACGCTCATGCACGCGCTCTGTGTAGAACTCAATTCTATCATTGATGTTCACCGTCTCGTTTTAATAGTAGTCATTAAACTATTCTTTAGCTCTCCAGTGGCACAGCGGTATATCTCCGGGCTTATAAGTCTAGAAACCGGGTTTCGATACCCGTGGTGGGCAGAGCACAGATAGTCATTTGTGTAGCTTTGTGCTTAAAAACAAACAAACAGTTGTATTCTTTATTGAAAAAAAAAACCGGAGAGGTACTCACCCCCTCCCCGAAATATTTTGGACTTTTGGAGTAACCAACGTAAAATATACAACATAACATATTTCACCCCCATAAAATTAGGCGTAGGTGCCAAGATACTCTCTCTCTCTCTAAGTGGTTGACCATCAGCGTGACTTTGAACTTTGTGGTACAATTAACAAAGTTTAATCACTTGGACTTTAGAGATCACTAACATTTATATGTGTAGTTTCGTGTAAATTAGAAAAAAAAAGTATATAAGTTGAACTGTTCACGGGGAAAAAATCAATAAATTATTGTACTGAGATTTAATTTTTTTTTTTTTACATAAATCTTATTTTGATGTAGACTGACTTCGTCATTGATTGTAGCTAAAAATTGGAAATATTTAACGAAGTTTAAAAATATTTTTTTATGAAAAAAAAATCTAAACAATTATTTAAGTCTGGCACAAATAATTCTAATAAAATTTAATTTGTCTAAAGTGTCTCCCGTTGGCTCAACACTAAACTAGGGCTTATAACGCTAAAATTATGGATTAGAAACCTGTGGTGTACGCAACACAGCTAACCCATTATACAGCTTTGTGCTTAACAACAAACAAATTTGTCTAACGTCTAGGTTTGCTTGTTTTAAAGCAAAGCCACATTAAGCAATCTCCTGCGTACACAGCGGAGAATCGAACACCGGTTTTGAGTGTTGCAAGTCCGTATACTTACTGCTGACACTCGGGCAACTGAAGACTCATTTTGTTATCGTTTTATGATATTATCTCTGTATTTGAAGATAAGAAAAACAGTATAGAAATGTGGACATTAATAAAGCTACTGTTAATAGAAATATTTCACACCTGGCTTGCGTTATCGTAAGGTAATAACGTGATTTGAGAAAAGAGCAATGGGATAAAGTACCTAAACCACTTACACGGAGCACTATAACACACAACGTACTTTTAAAGAATATTTACTCGTTTCTGTGTGGCAGTAGACATTTTGGACACTTGTCACTTCTACTTCATCGATCTTCAGATGACATCACTCTTTGTAGTCTGTTGTCAACATCCACGTGATGGAGAAGCGCACGAGTCCGGAATATCAAATGGTTTTGTGTTTATGGATGCTGCTTATTTTTGCATAAGAAATCTCTTGTGTTTAAAACACAGGAAGAAAAGAACACGTTACCCAATATACTTGTCTGAATGATAGATTTTATTCCTTTCAAAAGCTCCTCCCAGAAACCTTTTCAGTTAACGCACCAGCAAGAGTAGTTTGTATTTGGCATTTTGCCAGAACATTTTTCTAAGTTTGTGAATCTAATCTGAGTATAATATTTATAATAAAAAAAAACTTCTTTTCTTATGCATTGAATAATTGTGAATAGCTCGTTTACGCACACACACACACGCGGAGGTTTCCGGGCTTGCAACACTAAAATCCGGGGTTCGATTATCCGCGGTGGGCAGATCGCTGACAGCCCATTGTTTAGCTTTGCGCGGAAATACCGACAAAAACAGGCCCAGCATGGCCAGGTGGTTAGGGGGCTCGGCTCACAATCTGACGGTCGCGGGTTCGAATCTCCGTCCCACCAAACATGCTCGCCCTTTGAGCTGTGGGGTCGTTATAATGTGACGGTCAATCTTACTATTCGCTGGCAAAAGAGTAGCCCAAGCGTTTGCGGTGGATGGTGATGACCAGCTGCCTTACCTCTAGTCTTACACTGCTAAATTAGGGACGGCTAGCGCAGATAGCCCTCGTGGAGCTTTGCGCGAAATTCAAAAACAAACGAACCGACAAAAACAACACTGTAAAAATAAATATTTTGTAGAAAAATACCATGAGAATCCTTTCACAATGAATATATTTTACATCTTAAGAGTTGCTTGTAAAATAGAAGACAAATAAAAAAAGTAACCGAGCATTTACGGGTTTAATAATATGCTCATCTTTCCTATTTCAAATACTCCTAACACATAATTAGTGGCATCATATTACGTTATCACAGTAATTCATTTGTTACGAGTACTAAAATGTTTAATTTTCTGATTAATAAATCTGATTTTTATTTTAATTCTCCTAAGAATTGCATTTTGGTTGATTTTAACCAAAAAAAAAAAGGGTTTAGTTTTGATTTAGTTTTCTGTAAGAAAGATTGATGTTGTATTTGCCCTCACAAAATACATTAAGTAAAACATGTTAAATATGTTAATCGTAAGCTATTATTTATAAATGGAAAATATGTTTCTGATATCGTGTAAACATCTCAGTACTACTCTGAAACAATTAATAAAAACACTTGTTCATGAAGAAGAAGCTTGGGCTAACTTGTGACTTCTGTGCGCCTCTGTGATAACAAGGATTAAAAGCAGAACTGTATACTAATACATTTCAGGAAGTATAGTGTGTTTGGAAGCAACAAGTAAACAAGGCTTAAGAAATGGCAAAATATATAGTGTGTTTTAAACCAACGAGTGAACAAGGCTTAAGAATAACTTCTAAGCCAACACCTAAGAGATGTAAGAATATATCGTATGTTCGAAACCAACAAGTGAGTAAGGCTTAAGAAATGTCAGATTATATAATAAGTTCGAAACGAACAAGCGAGTAAGGCTTAATAAATGTCAGATTATATAGTATGTTCTAAACCAACAAGTGAACAAGACTTAATAAATGTCAGATTATATAGTATGTTCTAAACCAACAAGCGAACAAGACTTAATAAATGTCAGATTATATAGTATGTTCTAAACCAACAAATGAACAAGACTTAATAAATGTCAGATTATATAGTATGTTCTAAACCAACAAGCGAGCAAGACTTAATAAATGTCAGATTATATAGTATGTTCTAAACCAACAAGCGAGCAAGACTTAATAAATGTCAGATTATATAGTATGTTCTAAACCAACAAGCGAACAAGACTTAATAAATGTCAGATTATATAGTATGTTCTAAACCAACAAGTGAACAAGACTTAATAAATGTCAGATTATATAGTATGTTCTAAACCAACAAGCGAGCAAGACTTAATAAATGTCAGATTATATAGTATGTTCTAAACCAACAAGTGAACAAGACTTAATAAATGGCAGATTATATAATATGTTCTAAACCAACAAGCGAGCAAGACTTGAGAAATATCAGAATCTACCACATGTTTGAATCAAACAACATCACCAAGTGTTTCCTAACAAACGACAACATATATCGTGTGCTCGAGACCATGGCTGAAAAAGAACCTAAAACAACGTGTAAAAAAATAATCAATATTTAGTGTTAAGTTAAAATAAAGATTTAATGCCACACAGACTCTTACCATAAAACAATATAGGTGACAATACATATGAATTAAATCGTCCTAAGAGTTTCTTTATCCTAAATCATCATTCCACAGTAAACTAGACTTTAACTGCATGTGTTTTATAAAACAAGCTGCAAAACGAATCCAAAACTTTTTCGGTTGCCTATCTTTGTTAGCTCTTTGAAACCTAATGTTTAAAAACAGGTCATATATATATATATTGTTATTCATTTTGTTACTAACACGTGAGTTTCATATCATACCAAATAATTCTATATTACTGTTATCATGTTTCGGATCTGGTTTTGAATATGAAAGTATCAGTTGTGAGAGTATGCAGATAAATGATGAAAGTATCAGTTGTGAGAGTATGCAGATAAATGATGAAAGTATCAGTTGTGAGAGTATGCAGATAAATGATGAAAGTATCAGTTGTGAGAGTATGCAGATAAATGAAACAATAGAGCAGCTTTTATATATTGGTCTGTCACATGATTCTAATTAATAAATTGTTTAGGGAGGAAATTTATAGTCATCATCTCGTTTCTGTTACTTACAAACGTTTCGTAACGTACATGATGTAGTGTGAATATCTGTCACTTACAAAAGTTTCGTAACGTACATTATGTAGTGTGAATATCTGTCACTTACAAAAGTTTCGTAACGTACATTATGTAGTGTGAATATCTGTCACTTACAAAAGTTTCGTAACGTGCATTATGTAGTGTGAATATCTCTCACTTACAAACGTTTCGTAACGTACATAATGTAGTGTGAATATCTCTCACTTACAAACGTTTCGTAACGTACATAATGTAGTGTGAATATCTGTCACTTATAAACGTTTCGTAACGTACATTATGTAGTGTGAATATCTGTCACTTACAAACGTTTCGTAACGTACATAATGTAGTGTGAATATCTGTCACTTACAAACGTTTCGTAACGTACATTATGTAGTGTGAATATCTCTCACTTGCAAACGTTTCGTAACGTACATGATGTAGTGTGAATATCTCTCACTTACAAACGTTTCGTAACGTACATGATGTATTGTGAATATCTGTCACTTACAAACGTTTCGTAACGT
Source organism: Limulus polyphemus (assembly GCF_000517525.1). Lineage (NCBI taxonomy): Eukaryota > Metazoa > Arthropoda > Merostomata > Xiphosura > Limulidae > Limulus > Limulus polyphemus. The sequence continues at coordinate 29,222 of NW_013670233.1, forward strand.
ACATTATGTAGTGTAAAAATCTGTCACTGACAAACGTTTCGTAACGTACATGATGTATTGTGAATATCTGTCACTTACAAACGTTTCGTAACGTACATTATGTAGTGTAAAAATCTGTCACTGACAAACGTTTCGTAACGTACATAATGTAGTGTGAATATCTGTCACTTACAAACGTTTCATAACGTACATAATGTAGTGTGAATATCTGTCACTTACAAACGCATATTAATGAGAATTTTCATTCACACTATGAAAAATACGTCTTATTCTCATAATTATATAAGACTTAAGTTTATTATTATTGTTTAACATCAATAACTTTGTATTTCTATATCTAGTGTGAAACCACCTTGTATTCCTTTATCTAGTGTGAAGCCACTTTGTATTTCTATATTTAGTGTGAAACCACCTTGTATTTCTATATCTAGTGTGAAACCACCTTGTATTCCTTTAGCTAGTGTAAAGCCACTTTATATTCCTTTAGCTAGTGTGAAGTCATTTTGTATTTCTATATTTAGTGTGAAACCACCTTGTATTTCTATAGCTAGTGTGAAACCACCTTGTATTTCTTTATTTAGTGTGAAGCCACTTTGTATTCCTTTAGCTAGTATGAAGTCACTTTGTATTTCTATATTTAGTGTGAAGCCATTTTGCATTTCTTTAGCTAATGTGAAGTCATTTTGTATTTTTATATTTAGTGTGAAGCCACTTTGTATTCCTTTAGCTAGTATGAAGTCATTTTGTATTTTTATATTTAGTGTAAAGCCATTTTGCATTTCTTTAGCTAATGTGAAGTCATTTTGTATTTCTATATTTAGTGTGAAGCCACTTTGTATTCCTTTAGCTAGTATGAAGTCATTTTGTATTTTTATATTTCGTGTGAAGCCACTTTGTATTTCTTTAGCTAATGTGAAGCCACTTTGTATTTCTTTAGCTAATGTGAAGTCATTTTGTATTTCTATATTTAGTGTAAAGTCATTTTGTATTTCTATATTTAGTGTGAAGCCATTTTGTATTTCTTTAACTAATGTAAAGTCATTTTATATATCTATATTAAGTGTGAAGCCACTTTGTATTTCTTTAACTAATGTGAAGTCATTTTGTATTAATTTTGCTTAACTTTAGGTTCTACTGAGATTATATCTGTTGTCTGCACATCGTGGATATTTACTCGAATTGTTTTTGGTTTCTTTCTAGCTTTTATCAACATCACAATATGTTAGAAAAACAAAACTAAAACTTAATTAGCGGGTTTCAGCCACTTTCTCTAAACTTCGTAAAGTTATACAATAAAAGCTTGGCATAGAAGTTAAATCCTGTAGTAGAAGAAACATAATAACAACTTTTGACATGTAAAATAAAGACCGAGGTAAGAACTGTTTAAGTTTGAAACAATTGTGAACGATTAATCAAAGTCTATATGCGCACAAAGCAAAGAGTCAGTTGTGTATAACACAATTGTGATTAATGTTGTGTTTATTTAAACTACAGTAATATTGGAGTGTAACTGATCTATTATTTTCCACAGCCGAATGTCATTATCATAATCTGTTTCCAAGCAACAAAGAAATCGACAAAAATCCAGAGCTGGATCGCACAATTATGGGTAAGTTACTACCACGTATACGGGGCAACAATAATTTTTATTGTTTAGGCAACAATACCGATTATTATTCAGAAATAAATACAAATGATTTCACAAACTGATAATGGGATTGTGAGATCGTCACTCCCCAGTGTTCATCTTAATATATGATTCATTTATACATATATTGAAAGATTTACTGATTCTTATCAGCTCTTCATAAAATTCCTTCTGCTCCTCTCAATAACGGAAATTTCATTTCAAAAACGCCCCCCCCCCCTAGTGGCATAGCGGTATGTCTGCGGACTTATACTGCTAGAAACCGGGTTTCGATACTCGTGGTGGCCAGACCACAGATAGCCCATTGTGTAGTTTCGTGTTTAACTACAAACAAACAAACATTTAAAAAAAAATAATAGGAAGGAGAATGTTAGGTTTTGAAAACGATACAAGCAAGTCAAACCAAGAACTGCTTGAAAGTCTGATAAAAATGATAAACCATGGGACTTACCTCACTTGTAAGGATAAGCTATAACGAACATATCTTTATTGTTAATGCTCTTAACACGTTTCTATCTTCTGAATGTTAACTGTTAAACTGTAATTGTGTAGTTAAGCTCCATCAGCTGTTAAGTTATAATTCACATTTTTAGATTCAAAATGGTAAATGATTTTCGTAAGCCTATTTTCAAGTAGAGTTTGCATATTTTTACTTACATACAATCCCGCGTCAATACGAAACTTCTGGAAAACAGACTCAAAAAACAGTTACTAGAATTTAATCTTTAATAGTATTACACAAGCTTAAGTCTAATAAGATTAAATTCGTCCTTAAATTACGTAATGTGGATTTTAAAGACTAAAAATTATCGTAAAATAATATTTCTCTGTGATTATGCAATTACAATAAAGAAAGCCTAAAAATACAAAAATAACAAACAATTTTTATCGTTCCCAAAATATTCTAAAGACAAAAATATTCATGAAACACTATATACAATGGATTATATTATAGCCGAATATACCATAAATTATTCTTGACGTGCTTAAAATAATTTAAAACTTAATATGACTTATATGTACAAAACTAAGTTATCTGGTGTTTGATTGTGGATTTTATTTTTTATATTTCTCTCAAAATCATTATAGTAATTCTTTTCCCGCCATAAATCAAAACTTTAATATTGCCTCATCTTCCTTCCTACACTAGCCTTCGTTCAATTCCGCGCAAAGATACTCGAGAGCTATCTGTGCTAGCCGTCCTAATGTAGAAGCTATGGACTAGAGGAAAGTCAACTACCCACCGCCTACTTTTGGGCTACTATTTTACCAACGAGTTTTTTGTTTTTGAATTTCGCGCAAAGCTACACGAGGGCTATGTGCGCTAGCCGTCCCTA
>NW_013670233.1:33051-50020 GCF_000517525.1 Limulus polyphemus
CATAACCACCTGGCCATGCCGGGCCTTTACCAACGACTAGTGGGATTGACCGTCACATTATAACAATCCCACGGGCGTGGATGTTTGTTGATGGGATTCGAACCCGCTACCCTCAGATTGCGAGTCGAGTGCCATAACCACCTGGCCATGCCGGGCCTTTACCAACGACTAGTGGGATTGACCGTCACATTATAACAATCCCACGGGCGTGGATGTTTGTTGATGGGATTCGAACCCGCTACCCACAGATTGCGAGTCGAGTGCCATAACCACCTGGCCATGCCGGGCCTTTACCAACGACTAGTGGGATTGACCGTCACATTATAACAATCCCACGGGCGTGGATGTTTGTTGATGGGATTCGAACCCGCTACCCACAGATTGCGACCCTAACCACCAGGTCGTGTTTACAATGTATATTTTAAACATATGCTTACACATGAATTTAAAAAGAAAAGTACTGAGAGTTGATATTTCGATGCACAGAAACTTTGTTCATTACGTCTTTATTATTTACATGGTTCTATAGACGTTCATGATGTTCCAGTGAAATACAAATACTAGATACACGATATAATTGTTGATATCTTGGCTGTTTGTACATTTCTTTATAACAAAGCCCCGTTGGGCTATCTGCTATGTCCCCCGGGGGGATCGAACCCCGGACTCTAGCATCGTAAAACAATAAACTTATCACTATTCCACCGGGGGAGACAATTTTGATGTAGTACGTTGACAAACCTGCTCAGATGTTTCATTAACTTTTTCTCAAGATAAGCAGATATAAACAGCTCCCCCCCCCCTGTAGCACAGCGGTATGTCTGCGGACTTACAACACTAGAATCTGGGTCTCGATACCCGTGGCGGGCAGAGCACAGATAGACCATTGTGTAGCTTTGTGCTTAACTTCAAAGAAAAAGATATGAACATGCGAGCCTATATCCAGCTTTTGGTTTGTGAAATTGATCCTTTGGGTAAATGTCTTTTAGGCCATTTGACTCCGCTACTTAAATTTTCTTTAAACTAAAGCGTTTTGTGACCTATTATACAAATAAATCAGACTGTAAATGCTTTTTTATTTGTCCGCATGCCTTCTACTTGTGGTAATATTTCCCGCCAGCGGTACTTGCATTTTAAAGTCTCCTTTGCAATACATTGGGGAAAAATATTGGAAACGAAGAAATAGCAGTACAAGATGCTGAGGATATATTGGTTCGTATTTACTTCCTCAATTTAATTTGTATAATGTATTTCTATAGCTCATATTATAAATGGGTTTATATGTATATATATATATAAATATAATTATACAGCGTTTGTTCATAACAAAGCTTTCTTGTACAAAAGAATACACAACCTTATATAATACATAAATAAATTTACTAACAAATGCGCCCTCTAGAGTTTACTATTTGTTTGTTTCGGATGCTGCAAAGTGAAAGATGAGCTGTCTGTGCTACTTATCCCTATCTGTCTACTAATAGACTAGATGGAGAGTATCTACTCAAAAGCACTCACCGCCAACACTTGGGCAACTCTAGTCGAATAACGGGATTTGATTGTCACTCTTATGACACAAGTGCGCTCCCAAAGTGCGGATCCAGAGTCCTTCAGATTCCACCATTCCAGGCTAAGCCTGTTTAGGATGTCGTTATATACTTCATAAAAAACGTATTTTGAACTCTGGCACTTGAGGGTTAAAAGACGAGAAATGAAAAAGATAATAAAGCATTTCTAAAATGCAGATAGTAAACCACACAAATCAAAAGGAAATATTATCGCGAGATATTTGACCATATTCAGGTGATTTATTGCTTAAATAAACGATAGAGTCAGGAAATCTTAACAACCTCTGATTATTTTTTTTAAACACGAGGACACATGTGTTGTTGTTGTTCTTGGCAGTTATTTTGATTTAAAAATAATTATCTCCTAAGAAATAATTACTAATCAAGGGTGCTCTAAGATTAAACAAGCCTCCTTCACCCTGCTCGAGGCATAGGGTTAAATTTCAATTAATGGTGAGCGGAATAATGAGCCGTATGGGCGAAGAAGAGGTAAGGACACATGTGCTTATTTACATGGAAATTTATTCATTGAAGCTCAAAATGAATTAATATTTTTACTTTACGTGACATCTTGTGAACAGTCATTTTCTTCCCCCACATTTTGAGAGTGGAGAATGAGAAGGAAACAGTCAAAATAATCCCACTTAACAACCAAATTTGAGGTAATTTAAAGTGGCCAGTAACTGTCATTTATTTTATAACGATATTTCTTTCAAAACGAGCTTATCTATATGAAACTAAATCTTTATTGTACACTGTTCTATACAGGGTAAATATGTATACCTCATTGGTGATGTAAATTTTTTTTTTAGAATAATATATCTCAATATCTGAAAATGTGTCAGAAAATTTAAAACTGTTGTTATCCATAAGCACGTGGAACTTGAAAGACTGTCACGTCGAATTTTTATTGGATTTAAAGTAATGGCTAGGATTTTGAACGCTATCTCTATGGACGTACAACTTAGCAGAACGTGTCACTAAATTACTCTACCATTGTTGAAAAGCACATTCTGCTTTGTGTATAAACGTATGTTTTACTACTAAAAGTATAAGTTCTGAGGTTTAGCGGAAAACTAAAAACTACAGAGGATCGTAGTTTATGGATGAATCATTTCTGATAATTTGAGTTAGATGTTGTTGTTGTTGTTTCAGTCCAATGAAAATGTATCATGTAATTGTCTATGTTATACCATATTCCAATGGGAAGATTGTCTACCACTTTATCCTTGTCGTAACATGAAAAGTTAACGCAAGGATAAATTTTAACAGTTTTGTACGGAAGCACGTATTGCTAATACAATAGTAAATTGACAAACAACGACTTAGAAGTTTCTAACACAGAAGCGTGCCTATATTTTTTGCAACAGTACTCTGAAAACTCACATATTTCATTAGTTTCTGTTAACAAACATTGTTAATATTGTACCATTTTACGACAATATATTTATTTTACTTGCAGTTTATCTGGACTCGACCGTCCTCCCCTATATCCTATAATGTAGCACGTAGTCTTGGAAACCCATGAGAACTCACATATTTCATTAGTTTCTGTTAACAAACATTGTTAATATTGTACCAATTTACGACAATATATTTATTTTACTTCCAGTTTATTTGGACTCGACCGTCCTTCCCTATATATACTATAATGTAACACGTAATCTTGGAAACCCATGAGAACTCACACATTTCATTAGTTTCTGTTAACAAACATTGTTAATATTGTACCATTTTACGACAATATATTTATTTTACTTGCAGTTTATCTGGACTCGACCGTCCTCCCCTATATCCTATAATGTAGCACGTAGTCTTGGAAACCCATGAGAACTCACATATTTCATTAGTTTCTGTTCACAAACATTGTTAATATTGTACCATTTTACGACAATATATTTATTTTACTTCCAGTTTATTTGGACTCGACCGTCCTCCCCTATATACTATAATGTAGCACGTAGTCTTGGAAACCCATGAGAACTCACAGAGAAGATCATTGTTCGTATCTGACCTCTGTTTTACCTCCTGAGGTCTGCGTGCCTTGCACGTGCGTTGAACAAGAACCTAGTATACGTATATAAAGTACAGTTTTCCATCTGTCTGTTTGGTGTCACAGATGTTGAAAGGAGATGGTTGAAATTTGATAAAGGAACACAGACGAACCTTTTAAAGATGGATAACAATTGGACAAACGGTTTGATTTTGGCATCCAATAAAACTTTACTCCTTTAATGGCACAACTAATCGAAGAGGTATGTAGCAAAATCCAAAAAGCTGACGTCAAACAAAGGCAACGTTAATACTGCGCATAGCACGGTTGTATTTATATGAGATGGACGGTTCATGGGGCCGTCTTATCCTACACTAGTACCCATGCTATTTTACCCTGTATCTTAGACAATGCATAACTTGCGAGTAGCTCAGCCTTCCTAATCCATGCTTGGAACATTTAAATGACGATTTTCCAATTCAAATTCAGTTGCTTAATGCAGCATTTATTCTAAATTGCAGTTGTTATACGTAAGATTGGAGGGAGACATTTTGGGGATCCAACCTTATAAGTTATATGTAAAATTGTCTCTAGAAGAGATATTTAGGATAAACAACGTTCATTTTAGAACCTTTTTACTTTTTATTGACACTCATCTTAACTAGTGAAAACCGTATTCAAAGTTAAGGTGGTCGTCTTACCCACCTTCCCCTACGTACATGTTCATAAATAAAACTTTATTCAAGTGGTAGATTTTTGTTCTAACTCATTACTTCATAATGTAAAGTATGCAGTTTGGCCAGAGTATTGATCAAAAGACATTGATTACTTTTAATAATTTCTTGAAAATTAATGACGTTACTTTTCCTGTGCTTATAAATTATATATATATATAATCTTCTTAAAATGTCGTACTATTAAAAACGTGAGACTTTTGCTTATGGTAACCTGTTTCCTTTGTTGGGAAGCCTCGCATAGCCTGGTGGCTAGGGCGCTCGACTTGCAATCTGAGAGTCGTGGGTTCGAATCCTTGTCTCCGAAAATGCTTGCCTTTCAGCCTTGGGGGGCGTAAAAATATGATGGTTAGTTCCATTATTTGTTAGTAAAGAGTAGCCCAAGAGATGGTGGTGGGTGGTGTTGCATTCCCTTTGCGCGAAATTCTAAACAAACCAAACAAACAAACCTTTGTGGGGAGTAAAATACATGACAGAATTTATGAATTGTAATATTTATCGCGAAAAAGGATTTTGTAATCCGTCTATTCAGAGAAGCTCGGCCCAGCATGGCCAGGTGGTTAGGGAGCTCGACTCGCAATCTGAGGGTCGCGGGTTCGAATCCCCGTCCCACCAAATATGCTCACCCTTCCAGCCGTGGGGGCGTAATAATGTGACGGTCAATCCCACTATTCGTTGGTAAAAGAGTAGCCCAAGAGTTGGCGGTGGGTGGTGATGACTAGCTGCCTTCCCTCTAGTCTTACACTGCTAAATTAGGGACGGTTAGCGCAGATAGCCCTCGTGTAGCTTTGCGCGAAATTTAAAACAAACAAACAAACAGAAAAGCTCTAAGAATACTTGTGTGAAAGACAATTAATTAAGCACATTGAGCTAGCTGTGCGGTGGCCAACCTGGGTGTCGAAACCCGGTTTCTAGCGTTATAAGTACGCAGACTTGTTGCTGTGCCACTGGGGGTGGGCAAATAAGAAAATAACTGTAAAGAAAAAAAGTCACTGTTTCGGCAAGATGACCTTCATTACATATTGGTTGTTTGGTAGAAATCTTGACTAATTTTTTCTATTTTCAGATTTTGTCAATCTGTATCTGGATTAGTATTTCAAATAAGTAAAATGTCATTGATTTTCTATGTTATTACGTCACACTTAGAACTTATTAAGACATAAGCAAACGAACATTGCCACTCATGGATCTCTTCCTTAAAGAATAATAGGTTCAAACATCTACAAAAAAACCCAAAAACTTCGGGATTTAGAATCATTTTTGGACGATAAAAGAATATCGATCCAAATGTACGTGAAAAAATTAAAGACTAACTTGGATACTTATATGTCCAATTTCCATTTATTCTCCTAGAAACGAGGGCGAATACGATGACTACCCTGTAAAGCTGTAAAGGTATTAAAAACTAAAATGTTTCATGAGATATATATATATATATAAAACCCCGAGTCAACCAGTCAAATCTAGGATATTGGATTTATTGATAATTTGATCAAAGCTATCAAGGTGTTGGTATAAGAATATTTACTGAATCATAAAGAATCATTGAAATAAAAGAGAGATTAATTCATATATATGTTTTATTTTTAAATTATTCTGGCACTTATCAATATAAAACAAAATATCTGACTTTTCTTTTTTGCGTCTCTAAAGACATAATGACATTTTAACTGGCATTAAATATTCGAGGAAATGTGGGTGTAAATGCATACTCACGACAGGACTAATGATTAACCAAACACAAGGTGTTATTATGTCAGCCTTTTGAGATGATTAACCAAACACAAGGTATTATTATGTCAGCCTTTTGAGTATTTATGGCTCAAAATTCATGAAGCTATCCAGAACTGCCTTTTAGAGTAAAAATAGATTCAATATTGTCACCAATTAAATTGTTCGATTATCCTTTAATATAGGTTGATCGTTGTCTTGTTTGATAATGCATCACAATAAGGCTGTTACTAGTCTTATTATAATGTAATACCACACAAGCTACCCATCTACGAATCATGCTTCGTCAGTAAGAGCCTTATGTACTACTAGCTGGAGTACCCGTCCGTTGGACGGATTAAATCAAAACTCATTTGAAACAACGGATAGGAAATTGTGCTTCTATTTTTGTTTTTACATAATAAACATTACAAATGCAATACAAATACATAAAGGTACCAATACTAAAAAGAAAGACATACTTTTTTCAAGAATTCTATCAAACCCTCCTCATGGCCTCCCTCATATCATCCTATATCACTGTGTCAAGTTTGGTGTTCATTGATCAAGAAATGTGACAACGTGTAAGGAACAGATACTCGCACGTATTGACGTTTAATTACATAGAAGATGTGGGGTTTAACCCCCACCCCTTCATGATCTTCCTCGTGTCATCCTGTATCACTGTATAGAGTTTGGTGCGGATTTATCAAGAAGTGTGGAGACGTATAAGGAACAGATATGAAATGATAGATATACGACAATGTATTTTTTCCCGGACACACACACACACACACACACACACTCTTTGCTTTATATAGCAGATAAGAGCTTGTATTAAAAATTTGTTTGTTTGAATTACATTTCAGTCATATATTGTTTTATCTGCCCCCAAATTAACGAAATGTTTTTATACATTTTATTAACGGTATGGTTTACGTATTGCATAAGTCAATGTTCTTGCTTCTTACAATACTAAGTGTAAAAAAATTACAATAATAATTGGGTGAAATATCTCTTTTTTTTATTTTACGTAGAAACACACAAGAGGATTAATGGTATTGTTGTTTTACGTTGTTGTGTTTTTAATATGTAACTAGGAGTCTTATAATTTAAAAAGGCAGGGTTGTTCACGTCCGGTATAGATAGCAAAACTTTTTAAATAAATTATTTGTCTGAGATCTTACTCGTATTGGGCAGGAATATATGATAATTATATCAATTTCAAACACATCTGAAACTCATAGACATTCCTACTTGATGTAACTTTGAAATTATATTTTGATATGAGATTCTTTAAAGTTGAACAATATTAATAAACCAATCACTGTTGTAAACGAAGCCATGGTAAGTTTTCCTTGTTAATAAACGTAGTTGCATGAAAGCTGTAGATATTATTTGCATCAGTTTAGGAATATAGCTCAGAAAATAAACAAATTAGCCACGAAGAATTAATATTTCACTTAAACGGTATATCTTAATAAATTTGTATAACATAATAAAAGCAGATTTGGAAAAGAAAGAAATTTCCAGCCTAAAAGCTTATTTCAGCAAGATTTCACACTGATATCTTGACGTTAGCATGTACTCTGCATTAGCTTACATTAAGATACGCAGGGAACTTTTCTGTTAAATGTTATCATCTCTCTCAGAGATGTAACGTAGACATTTACTGGCTCTAAACAAGTGTTACGATTTTTGATTAGAAGCGTCGCTTATCAGTTTTAAACGCTATCTCAGAAATCGCTCAAGAGGCTTAACTTCCTTACAAAGACACCACAGTTAATGAACGTCAAAGAGTCTCTAATGGTTGTGAAGTGTTATAAGTTAATGAACGTCAACGAGTCTTTAACGGTTGCGAAGTGTTGTGTATATATACATATACCATCAGCTAGTACAACAACTACTTACAAAATACATATTCGAGATGCAGCTGTCAGAAACTACCGTTGGGATAGCAATTAGTACGTTTGGTGCTGCTACAGTCGACAAGTCGTTTGTGTCTCCAGATTAATTACAATTAGCACAATTAATCATTAATTTTGTCATATACTTTTGTTACGAGCTGATGCGTACAAATTATTGATATATATTACTAATGTTGACAAATCGTCTTACTGGTTGGACGTTTGTCAGCAGCTTACTAAAAGGTGTGCTCGTAATTTCTGTTCATTCACCTTTCCTTCTGGAGATTCATTCTGGACCAGTTATTAATGGAATGTTTAAAATTAGTAAACCTATTAGCCATTATAGTTCTTATACGAATCTACGTCTATGGAAATCCACTGATGTGTGTGTGATGCTAATACCAAGCTCACTACAACGGTTTTTAAAAAATATAACTCTAAACGTTAAGTCTTGTTTATAATTAAAGCGAATGGGCTTGAATGATTCACCTAGCGTTACTAAGATGTATTAAACAAGTCCCACCTGAAGACATAAGGTTTAGCACAGTAAAGTGCTTACAGGAAACAAATAGCTATCACAGATTATTACCGTGTATGTGTGTTTGTTGAAACTTAAACCACAGATTATTACCATGTATGTGTGTTTGTTGAAACTTAGACCACATATTATTACCGTGTATGTGTGTTTGTTGAAACTTAGACCACAGATTATTACCGTGTATGTGTGTTTGTTGAAACTTAGACCACAGATTATTACCGTGTATGTGTGTTTGTTGAAACTTAGACCACAGATTATTACCGTGTATGTGTGTTTGTTGAAACTTAGACCACAGATTATTACCTGTGTATTTGTTTGTTGAAACTTAGACCACAGATTATTACCGTGTATGTTTGTTTGTTGAAACTTGGACAACAGGTTATTACCGTGTGTATTTGTTTGTTGAAACTTAGACCACAGATTATTACCATGTATGTTTATTTGTTGAAACTTAGACCTCAGACTATTACAATGTATGTTTGTTTGTTGAAACTTGGACAACAGGTTATTACCATGTATGTGTGTTTGTTGAAACTTAGACCACAGATTATTACCATGTATGTTTATTTGTTGAAACTTAAACCACAGATTATTACCATGTATGTGTGTTTGTTGAAACTTAGACCACATATTATTACCGTGTATGTGTGTTTGTTGAAACTTAAACCACAGATTATTACCATGTATGTGTGTTTGTTGAAACTTAGACCACATATTATTACCGTGTATGTGTGTTTGTTGAAACTTAGACCACAGATTATTACCGTGTATGTGTGTTTGTTGAAACTTAAACCACAGATTATTACCATGTATGTGTGTTTGTTGAAACTTGGACAACAATTTACAATCAATGTTATCATTAATCAATTGTTAATTTCACGTGTTTGTTAATGTGTTATATATATATTATCAAGATTGGTATTATGTATTTCTCAGATTACACAAGAACGGAAACAGCTTTCTCTGTCATCAGTTTGTGTTTGATGTTGATGGGTGTTGGGTTTTCTGTTTACACATTCACAGAACCCAGGTACATGTTCAAGAGACTAGCCGGAGGAGTCCACTTTATAACAGGTAACTTTTACACATTTACAGAACCCAGGTACATGTTCCAGAGACTAGCCGGAGGCGGTTCTGTAAATGTGTAAAAGTTACCTGTCATAAAGTCGACTCCTCCGGCCAGTCTCTGGAACATGTACCTGGGTTCTGTAAATGTGTAAAAGTTACCTGTTATAAAGTGGATTCCTCCGGCTAGTCTCTGGAACATATACCTTGGTTCTGTAAATGTGTAAAAGTTACCTGTTATAAAGTGGATTCCTCCGGCTAGTCTCTGGAACATGTACCTGGGTTCTGTAAATGTGTAAAAGTTACCTGTTATAAAGTGGACTCCTCCGGCTAGTCTCTGGAACATGTACCTGGGTTCTGTAAATGTGTAAAAGTTACCTGTTATAAAGTGGATTAAGGTACATGTTCAAGAGACTAGCCGGAGGAGTCCACTTTATGACAGGTAACTTGTACACATTTACAGAACCCAGGTATATGTTCCAGAGACTGGCCGGAGGAGTCCACTTTATGACAGGTAACTTGTACACATTTGCAGAGCCCAGGTACATGTTCAAGAGACTAGCCGGAGGAATCCACTTTATGACAGGTAGCTTGTTTTTGTCAACTAATTTCAGCAAAGTATGAAATTTTAACCTCATGTTTTATAGATGCTTCTCATTCAGTGTGATAAAAATGCTCATGACAGCACTTTCTCTGAAGAAATAATAATCTCATTAATTTACTGTTTTCTCCTAATGTTAAGCTAATGAATTGCAAGTCCGTGTACATGAATACCGGTATCTACTACACTTAGTGTTAGGAAATTAGAAACCGTTTATAAGTGGATACCCAAGAATGCCGTTATCTACTGCACGTAGTGTTGGGAAATCAGAAACCCTTTATAAGTGGATACCCAAGAATACCGTTATCTACTACACGTACTGTTAGGAAATTAGAAACCCTTTATAAGTGGATACCCAAAAATGCCGGTATCTACTACACGTAGTGTTAGGAAATTAGAAACCCTTTATAAGTGGATACCCAAGAATGTCGTTATCTACTACACGTTGTGTTAGGGAATTAGAAACCCTTTATAAGTGGATACCCAAGAATGCCGGTATCTACTACACGTATGGTCAGGAAATTAGGAACCCTTTATAAGTGGATACCCAAGAATGCCGGTATCTACTACACGTCGTGTTAGGAAATTAGAAACCCTTTATAAGTGGATACCCAAGAATGCCGGTATCTACTACACGTAGTGTTAGGAAATTAGAAACCCTTTATAAGTGGATACCCAAGAATGCCGGTATCTGCTACACGTAGTGTTAGGAAATTAGAAACCCTTTATAAGTGGATCCCCAAGAATGCCGGTATCTACTACACGTATGGTCAGGAAATTAGGACCTCTTCTTGAACGGATACAAAGCTTCTTACAGAGGAGTGTCTCCTCACCTAATGAATGTTCTAGAAAGTCCAGAATGAAACGGTACAGAGTTTGAAAAAACTCAGAATGTTCAATTTTAACTTACCAATAATATTCTGTTTCAAACAACCGAAGAAACTAAAACTTTTACCATTAATAACTCATTAGAAATTGTTATTTTGTATGTAGAATATTTTCATTCTCTCAATACAAGATCAACAGGTAAGATTTGAAATTTACCATAATAACATCTTTACTTTCCCTTAGTTCCACATCTCAAATAATATAAAACTGTGTATAAAGAGATACCAGACTAGGGTTATTGGGTTTGTTATTGTGTGATTTATTTATCGTTGATCCTGCGTGATTTCCAATTGTCATGAAACCATGTATACATTTTTCTTAGAGACTATATATTAAATGTTTGATTTCAAAGAGTAATATCAGTTTTGTAACGTTATCGTATTGTGGTTTACTATCAGTTTCGTAAACTATGTGTCTTTATCAAATAAAGTAAGTAAAACAACATTTATATAGAACTTATTTGTAGATCCACAAAGAATCGAGAGGATGAATGGCTCATGGAGAGGTCAGTTCTTATCGTTCTGAAATAATATATTTGTTAGATGCGAGAAATGGAAGTCTCCATACTGGAATAATACAGTAATTACTTGTTTGTTTTTCCTTCTTTAAAGATCTCATTACAAGAGCGTGCCTTTTGTTTGAATCAACAGCCGAGTCATGACACGAGAAAACTTTCATAAAAGAGCGGTTGCCAGACAAGCTCTTTTTCTGTTAAACGTGAAATAACTAAAAAACGAAACGGAAACTTAAATGAAAAAGATCCGTAGACGAACTGCTGAGTTCTAGAGACACGGTGTAAATAGTTTGACTTTTACTCCTACATTTTTACTTCAAGTTTCGTCAGATTTTGACACCAGAGAGGAATATAATGTACGCTGTTTTTCCGCTTATGTGATAGCATGAGCTATCTGCGCTGATCATACCGCTGGTATTAAACCAAGATTTTAGCTTTATAAATCCTCAAGCTCACAGGTTCATAAGTTACATACTTATACGTGTCAAAAGTGCGAAGTTACCGAGCCACGCTGTCCCCTACGTATTCCTTCACAACCATCTGGCTAAATATATATATATATATATACATACATACATATACTTGTCAAAAGTGCGAAGTTACCGAGCCACGCTGTCCACTACGTATTCCTATATATATATAGCCAGATGGTTGTGAAGGAATACGTAGGGGACAGCGTGGCTCGGTAACTTCGCACTTTTGACTCGTAATTATGTATATATATATATAGCCAGATGGTTGTGAAGGAATACACTGGGGACAGCGTGGCTCGGTGGCTTCGCACTTTTGACTCGTATATGTTCAGAGCATATTAAATAATAGGATCATCTCATCTTGGCCTTACACTTTTCATAACATTACAAGATCAATCGTTTGTTAATCTGTAAGTCATGTCAAGTACAACATTATAAGGAAGCAAGAGTTTCGTGATTTATTGTGTTTCAACAATCAGCAAACTGGGCAGGTTTCCTCACATGATTTGTTTCAAGTAACTTTTTTTTTTTTGTAATACTATAAGTATAAACGAAGTCGTTGCTGTTTTACACATTCAAATAGAAACTTATACGCGTAGCTTTATTAATTATGCAATGATTGTTAAATCACTACTGGACTGTATGGAACTTAAAGAAAAAAATATATATACAAGGTTTGCCTGTCTTGTATGAGCTATCTACGTCCACCTCGTGGATTATATCCCCGGATATTAGCGGTTTAAGTCCGTTAACTTACCACTGATCCACCAGGAGATAAAATGTTCTTGTTTTTGTTTTATTTCAAAGATAAGTAATGGGTGGCTTATGTGCGCTCCGTCTGGCGTAGGGAATCGACCTTCTGATTTTACTATTGTAAAATACAAGAACAAAAGATGCAACATTGGTATGATTATGCTATTCACGCACTTCGCTTTTCCTTTTCATGGGGCATGGCCAGGTGATTAGGGCGCTTGACTCGCAATCTGAGGGTCGTGGGTTCGAATCCCCGTCTCATCAAACATGCTCGCCCTTTCATTCGTGGGGCGTTATAATGTTACGGTCAATTCTACGCCCTTTCAGATGTGGGGGCATTATAATGTGATGGTCAATCCTACTATTCGTTGGTAAAAGAGTAGCCCAAGAGTTGGCGGTGGGTGGTGATGAATAGCTGTCTTCCCTTCAGTCTTCCACTGTTAAATTAGGGACGGCTAGGTCAAATAGCCCTCGTGTAGCGAAATTCAACACATGAACTTTATTTACGATGTACTTATTCCTATCAGGAATTGACTCATACCAATATAAACATAACCAATACTTGTTTATTACTGGTAATCAATAACACAGAGATTTGGAACTAGGTTGTGTTTCTTACTGGCATCATATTACTTTCTTCCTTTGCATTTGTTGGTCTATTCATTCCCTCTCACATCTCTCGGTCTTGTTTTTTTTTCGTTGAACTCCTGTCTTTTTATACTCCTTTCTCAAACTCATGCTGAACCAGTCCCATTCTTTCTGACCTTATACCTATTCCACATATATCGCATTGTAACGTTTGATAACTATAGGATCTTGTATTCTTCATATCGGATGAACTTAGAAAGACGACCTCCAGTAATTTTCCAACGACTTAAAGTACTATAATCCCATAATTCCTCGAATGCTGACCAAAGGCTGGCCGCTTTCTCACACTCTCTCAACTTCAACCAATGTTACCTTACACTTAACTGCATAATAAACAAACAAACACACACACACATACGTATAAACATTTATATATCGGAAAACTAATATGCAAATTTTGAAATTATTGCAACATCTTATTTGACTGTTTTATTCCATAAGTAACTGAATAGATGCCGTTGAATAACGCATAACTCCTTTACTGAAGATTAATTTCAATGGTTTCTGCTTCTTCTCTCCAGCCTAGTAATTAGTAAACGTCATTATACCAGCAGTTGGAATGTGAATGAAAACACTTCGCACTTAAATGGCAAAGTCTTGTCTTTTATTGCCGTACGAACATAAAGAATAAGAAGCAATAAACACGAGCTTATGACAACTTTTCTCTTGAGTTACTAATTAATTTGCAAATGCACAAGCTTCTAAAGAATGCACTTATTGTCTGCTCGACCATACATTTGAACAGTTTCAATACATTAAACAACCAAAATAAACTTTTAACTACAAAAACAATAGTTTTATAAATAGAACTATGATTTCTTGGTCCATAGAATCGTCGAGTCAAACGATCAAGAAGGCAGAAAACGGAGCCTCTGTTTGTTTTGAAATTTTCGCTGATCACAAAGTATCTTTGCATACACCTCCCCCCCCCCCCAGTGGCACAGTGGTATGGCTGCGGACTTATACTGCTAGAAGACGGGGGAGGGGGGGTTCGATATCCGTGGTGGGCAGATGTGTAGTTTTATGCTTTATAGCAAACAACAACTCCATACCGCTAAATCTTGAGATACTCTAATCAAACAGTGGGATTTAACTGTCACTCTTATAGCATACCTACGGCACCGAAGTGCAGAACGCCTTTTAAATGGCAACGGGTCGCGAACTCAGAACCCTCAGATTCCGAGTCCGAGAATGGTAACCACTAGGCCAATTCCAGTTCTAACTAAACCTTCAGCTGGTCAAGTTGCAAATACCTCTCAGTGGCTCAGTGGTAAGTCTGAAGGTTTAGAACGCTGATAACCTGGTTACGATAACCTCGGGTGGGCACAGCAAAGATAGCCCATTGTGTGGCTTTGTACTAAAAAAAACAAACAAATTACAAATAACATTTCAATATATTACCCGCGTAAATCATCAGACTATAACCCCTTCGCTGCACATAAAGTAGAAAGTGACAAGGAAATTAATTACTAACCCCCCAACGTAATATGAGTGTCGGGATTTAGATCCAAAGCAGACGTCCAATTTGGTTAAGATAATTTATCATACGCTGCACACATATTTTGTGAATAATAAAATAATTAAATCGCTCTTTATGTTAAAAGTGATACTTTTATGATCATACTTTCAAGAAGGTTGAATTAAGTTTACTTAATTTTTTTTTTTTTTTTACCTTCTGACAGCTGCAACAGTTCTGGTTGTCATCGAGGTCCTTACTAATTCCGTTCGATACGAAGAACATTTTTTGAGGGTTCGTCACCCGAAGGGATCGATCTGGAGATACGGGTATTCGTTTGGCTTAGCTTGGGTTGTGTTTTCTGTGTACCTCTCGTCTGGTTGCGCCTTTATCATCTTCTCCAGAAAACGGAAAGGAGACAAAGCAGCCGACGAGTACCATGCACGTGAAGACGAACCGAACATCTTAGGTCGAGTGTGAGTCTCACGAAAACAAACAATATTAAATTTACATCACAATAAAAGGCAACATCAAATTAAATACAGGAGAATAAACTAACAAGTTGACACCAGGAGAATAGACAATATCAAATTAACATTATGAAAATAAACAATATCAAATTAACGTCAAGATAATAAAAATATCAAATTAACATGATGAAAACAAACAATATCAAATTAACATTAGGAAAACAAACAATATCAAGTTAACATCACGAGAATAAAAATATCAAATTAACATGATGAAAATAAACAATATCAAATTAACATGATGAAAACAAACAATATCAAATTAACATGATGAAAACAAACAATATCAAATTCACATTAGGAAAACAAACAACATCAAATTAAATACAGGAGAATAAACTAACAAGTTGACACCAGGAGAATAGACAATATCAAATTAACATTATGAAAATAAACAATATCAAATTAACGTCAAGATAATAAAAATATCAAATTAACATGAGGAAAACAAACAATATCAAATTAACATTAGGAAAACAAACAATATCAAGTTAACATGATGAAAACAAACAATATCAAATTAACATGATGAAACAAACAATATCAAATTAACATTAGAAAAACAAACAATATCAAGTTAACATCACGAGAATAAAAATATCAAATTAACATGATGAAAACAAACAATATCAAATTAACATTATGAAAACAAACACTATCAAATTCACATTAGGAAAACAAACAATATCAAATTAAATACAGGAGAATAAACTAACAAGTTGACGCCAGGAGAATAGACAATATCAAATTAACATTATGAAAATAAACAATATCAAATTAAATACAGGAGAATAGACAATATCAAATTAACATTATGAAAATAAACAATATCAAATTAACATTATGAAAATAAACAATATCAAATTCACATTAGGAAAACAAACAATATCAAATTAAATACAGGAGAATAGACAATATCAAATTAACATTATGAAAATAAACAACACCAAATTAACATTATGAAAATAAACAATATCAAATTAACATTATGAAAATAAACAATATCAAATTAACGTCAAGAGAATAAAAACATCAAATTAACATGATGAAAACAAACAATATCAAATTAACATTAGGAAAACAAACAATATCAAATTAACGTCAGGAGAATAACAATATCAAATTAACATGATGAAAACAAACAATATCAAATTAACATTATGAAAACAAACAATATCAAATTAACATTATGAAAACAAACAATATCAAATTAACATTAGGAAAACAAACAATATCAAGTTAACATCACGAGAATAAAAATATCATATTAACATTAGGAAAATAAGCAATATCAAGTTAACGTCACGAAAATAAAAATATCAAATCAACATCACGAGAACATACAATATCTATTAAAAAGGTCGCGAAAACAAACAGTATCAAATTAACATGACGAAAACAAACAATATCAAATTAAGATCATGAAAACAAACAATATCAAATTAATATCATGAAAACAAACAATATAAACATAAGCAAACATAATAAAACAAACAATATCAAATTGACATGATGAAAACAAACAATATCAAATTAACATAATAAAACAAACAATATCAAATTGACATGATGAAAACAAACAATATCAAAT
>NW_013670233.1:50914-62880 GCF_000517525.1 Limulus polyphemus
AATATCAAATTGACATGATGAAAACAAACAATATCAAATTAACATAATAAAACAAACAATATCAAATTGACATGATGAAAACAAACAATATCAAATTAACATAATAAAACAAACAATATCAAATTGACATGATGAAACAAACAATATCAAATTAACATGATAAAAACAAACAATATCAAATTAACATAATAAAACAAACAATATCAAATTAACATGATAAAAACAAACAATATCAAATTAACATGATAAAAACAAACAATATCAAATTAACGTCACAAGAATAAAAATATCGAATTAACATAATAAAACAAACAATATCAAATTAACATGATAAAAACAAACAATATCAAATTAACGTCAAGATAATAAAAATATCAAATTAACATGAGGAAAACAAACAATATCAAATTAACATTAGGAAAACAAACAATATCAAGTTAACATGATGAAAACAAACAATATCAAATTAACATGATAAAAACAAACAATATCAAATTAACGTCACGAGAATAAAAATATGAAATTAACGTCACGAGAATAAAAAATATCAAATTAACATGATGAAAACAAACATTATCAAATCAAGATCACGAAAACAATCAATATTAAATCAACAATATGGAAACAAACAATATCAAATTAACATGACGAAAACAAACAATATTAAATTAATATTATTTTTCCTTATTCAGTAAAAACAAATCCTGAAAAAAAATAATGTTAAAACCTATAATTGTAAATTAGAAATTCTGAAGTATAGTGAAATAAACACAAGTATACATTTTAACTAAGATATCAGAATATTCCCACTTAAAGCTCTTTCATATTATATGTTGAAGTATATTAAAGTGTTTAGGGTCTAGTTGTTGTTGTAACTAGAGAAAGGTAAGCAAAAGAATGCGTGCAAGAAAGTTTTAATTAATAATTAATGACATAAGATACGCTTCAACATGCAATGATTACAGTTTTACTAAAAACCATGAGTTAAACTTCAGCTTTTATACTCCAAATTTTATTGTGAAAAAAATATGTTATTCGGTACTCACACAAGCGCCTTTACTTTTAAATATTTTTTTCAGACGATATCGAAGTTATTTTTTTTTTTGTACTGCGAATAGATAAAATGAATTTTATTCCGTTGTGTTTGTATATTATATTTCATTTTCGGCTAAATTAAGTTTACAGTTTATATTGTATTCATAACGTAAGACAGATCGCATGATTGTGTACCTGGGAGTTTTACTAACTTCATTTAAAAAGACCCCTGGTGGTACAGCGGTAAGTTTACGAACTCACAACGCTAAAATCCGGGGTTCGATTCCCCGCGTTGAACACAGCAGATAGCCAATGTGGCTTTGCTCTTAAAAAAACAACAACAACAAACAAACAGCTGTTTAAAAATTAAGATAAACAGATCTCAAGTCACATCCCCCTTTAGTTTTTCCCTTAAAATGTAATTCTTCAATACGAGAAACGTAACTTTCTCATTGAAGTTACAAACTCCTAAATAAGAGGGCCGGGCGTGGCCTCGTGGCTAGTGTGCCTGACCGTGAATCCGAGGGTGAGTGATTCGCGTTTCATTGCCGCAAATTCGCGCCCGCACTTTGGAACTATGCGTGCACTGTCTGAACAGTTTAATATAAATAAAATAAAAATATATTTCTGTCACAACCATGTCTTAACAATTAGTTCACAAACAAACCCCCTCCCCTCAGTGGGCTTACGATACTATAAATCGGGTTTCAATACCCGCGATGGGCAGAGCACAGCTAACCTATTGTGTAGTTTTCTGTTTTCGAACAAGCGAAGAAACACGTCAACAAAAATCTTTGTTATTATCTCGGAATTGTCTTAGCCATATAGTAAACGTTTAAATCCTAGATTTTCTGCTGTGTTATGCTTTAGTTTCCACCCAAACTACGTTAATAGTTAAGTTACGAACACTAGTATTTAGGGTAAATAACTAAGTAAAAAGCTAAAAAAAAAAAATCTTTGAGTCTTTAATTTATAACTGATAATTTATCATTTTGACTTACATAGCTTTATTTGAATAACATTCATAATTCTCAGTTAAATATTCACATATACTACGCCTTTAACTTATCGATGGGTCCGATGGGTCACCTACCCTCCTGAATTTTCTCCGTTAACAACTGTTAAGTAATGTCCAGTATAAACTACAACTAGTTGAGAGTGTCTTAGTTCGAGCCTTTTTTTTTGTGTTTTTACTTAAGGGAGTAAAAAGAAATATATTCTTTTCTAAAGGATTAATTAATTCCTTGAATACGTATATGTAGATCTGAAATAACGAGAACAGATTTTTCTCTTAGTCTGGTGGCTGATATTAATGTAATTAAAATTTTGCATTGGTGAATCTAATGTGTTTGTGAGCACGGATTTGGTTAGCGGGTCCAAGTTGTTAAGTGCCCTTGATATCTCTATGTCATTACTTCCCCACGTAAGTCTTGAACTTATACAACACTAAACAACCAAACTGCATACCAAGTATTATTACGTCATCAGTTACATTAATATTTTGTTAACCACATACTTTATAGGGTTGTCTCTTTAACTGAATATAATAATCATTGTTTGTTTGTTTGTTTTTCTTCTTACACATCATTCATGTTCAGTTTAACAAAATACACTTCAAAAAATTGTTTGCACAAAGAACATTTGATATCACAACGTAGAAAAATTGTTCCACGAGAAATTAAAACCCAATCAGTTGTCACTCCTTATTTGTATTATTCTGGTATGTGTTTCATTAAATATATATTTTTTTTAAATAGATTTTAACTCATCCCAGAATGTCTTTTCATAAAGTTCCACTTTCCAATACAACAATAAACAAAAAAAATATTACCTGAGTGAATAGCTGTATCAGTTAATTAAATGTTAAGTATTTTTTATTATTTGGAACTAACTCAGTTAAAAGCTGCATTTGCTCATATTATACCTCGAGTTCTTGTTTCGGTAAAGTACTTTGACATAAAAACTATTCATGGTATAAAGAATAATCCTGAAACTCGAGGTTGAAAAATACTTGAAATATCTAATAAAAAAGGAATTGTCGTGTTTTGCCCAACATAAAAATATCTAATGTTTTAGTGCGTTCTAACTCACTGAGTTTTTATTTTGTTAATTTCGTGTCAGTGATTATAAAATTTAGGTTGATACATAAGGATTATTTCGGAAACGCTGTTTTCATAAAGAACTTGCAAACAGATTTGATATAATTATGTTTTTAGTGGAGGAAGTTCCTCTGTAGCGTTGAATAATTACACAAATTTAACACATAAACATACAACTAAATTTGAGCTGTTTCAGAATTATATACACACATTTATGTAGCGTTGAGTAATTACCCAAAAATTAACACATCTAAATTTGAACTGTTTTAGAATTATATACGCACACATTTATATAGCGTTGAATAATTACCCAAAATTTGACACATAAACATGCAACTAAATTTGAGCTGTTTTAGAATTATATACACACATTTATATAGCGTTGAATAATTACCCAAAAATTAACACATAAACATGCAACTAAATTTTGCTGTTTTAGAATTATATACACACATTTATATAGCGTTGAATAATTACCCAAAAATTAACACATAAACATGCAACTAAATTTGAGCTATTTTAGAATTATATACACACATTTATAAAGCGTTGAGTAATTACCCAAAAATTAACACATAAACATACAACTAAATTTGAGCTGTTTAAGAATTATATACACACATTTATACAGCGTTGAGTAATTACCCAAAATTTAACACATAAACATTCAACTAAATTTGAGCTGTTTTAGAATTATATACACACGTTTATAAAGCGTTGAGTAATTGCCCAAAATTTAACACATAAACATACAACTAAATTTGAGCTGTTTTAGAATTATATACACACACATTTATATAGCGTTGAATAATTACCCAAAAATTAACACATAAACATGCAACTAAATTTGAGCTGTTTTAGAATTATATACACACGTTTATAAAGCGTTGAGTAATTGCCCAAAATTTAACACATAAACATACTACTAAATGTTTGCTGTTCTACGACTATAAACACACACTTTTATAAAGTGTTGAGTAATTGCCCAGAAATTAACACATACACATACAACTAAATGTTTGTTGTTTGGAAATATATACACACATTTATATGGCATTGAGTACTTGCCCAGAAATTAAGACAATAAACATTCAACTAAATGTGTGTTGTTTTAGAATTATATATACACATTACATTTTTATATGGTGTCGAATAGCTGCCCAAAAATTAAGATGTAAACATTCAACTAGATGTTTGCTGTCTTAGAATTATATATGCACACTTTTATATAATGTTGATAATTGCCCAGAAATTAACACATAAACATTCAACTAGATGTTTGCTGTCTTAGAATTATATATGCACACTTTTATATAATGTTGATAATTGCCCAGAAATTAACACATAAACATTCAACTAGATGTTTGCTGTCTTAGAATTATATATGCACACTTTTATATAATGTTGATAATTGCCCAGAAATTAACCCATAAACATACAACTAGATGTTTGCTGTCTTAGAATTATATATGCACACTTTTATATAATGTTGATAATTGCCAAGAAATTAACACATAAACATACAACTTAATATTTGCTATCATAGTGTTATATGTGCACACTTTTATATAGTGTTGAGTAATTGCCCAGAAATTAACACATAATCTAAATGTTTAGTGTATTAGAATTATATATGCACACTTTTATACGTGCTTTAATATTTTTCTTGAACTAGTTGCTGTTGATGAGATAAAGTGTAGCACATTGCATTTGTGAAAGTTGATGTAAACTTGTAGAATATGTGACTTGAAAACACCTTATGTATGTATTCATACTTGTATCTTCTATGCATCTCAGGTCTTGCAATGTTCTCTTCAATATTGTATATGGTATACATCTTTTGAATAAGCTTTAGAAAACTTGACGTTATATACCATACAATAAAATGACAATCAGTTAGCATCTCGCACATGTAATTAAGCCCGTTTTTGTTCACCAGTGGAATGCCTCATCTTGTCTTAATGCCTGGAATGCCTCATCATGAAACAGTAAATGTGTCATTTACTTAAAGATAAGACGCTATACATGAAAGCCGTTACAAAACTAACGATTTCGTTTAATCGACAGTCATATACAAAATAATAGATATGCAAAAATCTTATTATTAATGTCCTTTGTAGTATATATATATATTTGAAATTGAAAAATTTTGTGATTTATCCATTAACTTTTCACGCATCTCAAGATGTATTCTTACGCTCTGCATTTCACTTATTCTGTAGTAAAACGTTTTTTGTTTTTTTTCTGAAGACGTTACGTTATACACAAACGTAAAGTTGTACCAATTCATGTTAATCATATAGAACATGAATGTGTTTCTCTGTAACAGGCTTTTTGTAAACAGATTGTCTTTTATTAAAGATGCATAAATACGATGTTAAACCCATATATGTATGTGTGTATATATATATGATATTCTGTGCATTAAGATAATTTCATTTGTCGGATTATACTAATTATTGTCTTTTTCTATAAGATCTTCATTATATGCGTCCAAATTTGTATTTTTTAGAAGTGATACTGAACGTAAAATATGCATTAACTTGAATTTGCACGCTCATTTCCAACACCTAATGGTATGCGTTATTTGCAAATGTTCGTAATTGGTACGAAAACAGTCATGGTATCACATAAAAAGATGCGTGTTGTATCCAACCATCCCAGGAAAATTTAATAATTATTCAGCCTTTTATTTTACATAATTAAGATTATAAATTGGTTTCGAGTTTATTGTATAATGACGCTTGGGCCTAGAAGAATAACACGTGTAAAGCACTTCATAATGTTTAACGAGTTGGTTTGTTTGACAAGAATAACACGTGTAAAGCACTTCATAATGTTTAACGAGTTGGTTTGTTTGACATTTTTTTTTGCAATGATGAAGGACTGTTTATGAAAATAATTTGCTACATGAAATAAACAGAACGTGTTGAGCTTTTTTTTTTTGTGAATGTTTTTCTCTTCTCGTTGCCTCATTTCAAACACGTTATGATATCAGTAAACTGTTAATTGAAAAATATATTCTTTAATAAAACACCAGGCATCAATAATCTTCCATAGATACTTAAAGTATCTTCGGTTGGTTTGTTATGAATTTCGTGCAAAGCTACACGAGGGCTATCTGCGCTAGCCGTCCCTAATTTAGCAGTGTAAGACTAGATGGACGGTACTAGCTAGTCATCACCACCCACCGCCAACTCTTGGGCTACTCTTTTACCAATTTAACAGTGTAAGACTAGATGGAAGGTAGCTAGTCATCACCACCCACCGCCAACTCTTGGGCTACTCTTTTACCAATTTAGCAGTGTAAGACTAGATGGAAGGTAGCCAGTCATCACCACCCACCGCCAACTCTTGGACTACTCTTTTACCAATTTAACAGTGTAAGATTAGATGGAAGGTAGCTAGTCATCACCACCCACCGCCAACTCTTGGGCTACTCTTTTACCAATTTAGCAGTGTAAGTAGCTAGTCGTCACCACCCACCGCCAACTCTTGGGCTACTCTTTTACCAACGAGTAGTGGAATTAACCGCAACATTATAACGCTCCCACGGCTGAAATGGAGAGCATATTTGGTGTGATGGGGATTCCAACCCGCGACCCACAGATTGAGAGTCGAGCGCCCTAACCACCTGGCCATGCCGGGCCTAAAATGAAATGTTTTGTTAGTGAACTTCATATTTCATTTTATGGAAACAGAACAAATATTTTCAAGAACGAGAATATTTAAATTACCCTTACTCGAATTATTTCAATAACACCTCACTGGGCTACGTGATAAGTCATATAAATTAATTACATCATATTTTAACTTTACTGTGAAGTATTTTAAATTAAATTTTAGCAATTGACTTGAATTAAACATACTAAATGTTTATTTATTGTTTACTTACTGCTACCGATGAACCAAAGGGAAAATAATTTTATTTCAATTTCAGTTGCATTGCCGAGGCGTTTGCTTTCACGCTTCACCGACAGAGGGCACTGACACCATAATAAAGTTGTTTAGTAAAGGTAACCACGAAAAATAATACTTTGCTTAGTAAATGATTTATCTCGAGAAGTAACTGATTATTCTGATGTGAACGTTCCAGATAATTGTAGATATAAAACATAATGTTTGTAGATCACACAACGCTGTTTTCTAATTAAAAAAAGAAAGATTGCTCCTACTCCGTTCTAAATAAAAGTTAACATAAAAATAGGCTGTTACATGATCATCCTTCTAACAAGCGCTTTGTCTTAATGTTTATAAAACATCAGGTTTCAGAAGTATTTTAACAAATAATTGACGGATTTTAATTGGAGCGTCACTAGAAATACAATTTATTTTGGTTTACTTAAAATTAACCCGTGAGATGGCGACACGCTATGAAAAGCCGGTGTGAAATTAAAATCTTGTAAATGCAGAAAACCACATTGTATATTTTGTTTAAATTTCAGAATTAACTAGTTCAAGTTTTGAACAAATTATGAGTTGGAGTAAGTAAACAGAAGCAACTGTTTAGAGTAGAGATAATTTCTGTTCCTTCTTCGGCTCGAAACGTCAACTTTAATATTACAAATGTAAATCACTTAATTTTATGCGCCTAGCTTCTATGTTTTTAATTTAAATGAATAATTATCGACTAGTTTTTTAAGGCTAATTACTAACATTATACATGTCTAATTACTGCTCAGTTGTAATATGTTCTTTACGTCACTGGATGTTAATCGTGAGTGTTAGTGATATTGATAAAAAAAAACTGTTCATCATCAAAAGATAATGTAATTTTTAACATTTATTAGATATATATATATATATCCTAGTACATTTTTTTAATTACTCAATATCTTCACTATACATTACAGTGTTTTTGTATTCATGCTGGTATTAATTAGCTGGTTCCAAATCTTATATTGAAGTTTATTAGACAATTTTAAATTTAATTTCTATTCTAAAACATTTTTCCCTTATCTTCAAACTTCACACGAAACAATATCTACTATTGTCCATATTTGTCTGTAAAGTGTACTGGCACCACCCACTTTGTCCATATTTGTCTATAAAGTGTACTGGCACCGCCCAATTTGTCCAAATTTGTCTGTAAAGTGTACTGGCACCACCTACTTTGTCCAAATTTGTCTATAAAGTGTACTGGCACCGCTCACTTTGTCCATATTTGTCTATAAAGAGTACTGGCACCGCCCACTTTGTCCATATTTGTCTATAAAGAGTACTGGCACCGCCAACTTTGTCCATATTTGTCTATAAAGTGTAATGGCACCACCCACTTTGTCCATATTTGTCTATAAAGAGTACTGGCACCGCCCACTTTGTCCAAATTTGTCTGTAAAGTGTACTGGCACCGCCCACTTTGTCCACATTTGTCTGTAAAGAGTACTGGCACCGACCACTTTGTCCAAATTTGTCTGTAAAGAGTACTGGCACCGACCACTTTATCTTGTATGATATTAAGCTTGGCTCGCCAACTCATTCCCATCCTCCTTGATAATCTGTCAACAACAATTCGGCTTTGCGTTATTTCCTAGAGGAGCGGCTGCTACATAATAATGACCTACTCTCTTGTTACAGTCGAGAGTCGGGACTTGTTGAAATTCATAGTTGCTAATTCCCCGAAAGCAGAAGAATTTACCACAATCCCTCGACGATCGTTAAATATTGTTTACATGCCGAGCCTCGTCAGAGACGTAAACATCTATAGATCTATGTTCTTAGAACAGTTTGTAATATATAATTTTCTACAAAACAACAGTAAGACTTACGCTACAAACACGACTCGCCTCACCAGAGAAGCAAATATATGTAGATCTACGTCCTTCTTACAGTTTTAAAACTATTGTATATTCTGTTTTGGATATTTCAAAATCTCAGAAAAAGAAATCCTGATCGAAGCGAAATTTTACACGTGTTTTCCTTAAAAACACCCACTGCATAAACTCTTTCACTAGTTTTGCAGAAAGTACATATTACTGGTTTTCGTAGAATCAAATGTTTTCGGAAACACAGAAGAAGTAAGCTATTGAAGGGGGAAATATTTCAGTTGTTCAGACTATGGAATGAAATTTGGAAGATTTTATCAACAGGTGAAGACAATAACAAGGTACAAATAAATATGAATGGCAAGTTACACTTGACAAAACTACTTATAAGACTGATTGTAGATTATAGGATCACTTTAGTCCTCACACCTATCGCTTTATTAATATTTATGAAACTTGAAATAAAATGCACACGTATTTAATCATACAGTCATAGAGGTCCACCCTATATATATACACACAATACGACAGATGTCGCTGTGACATTTTCTTTGTGAGGAAGAGCCTTTTTTTTATATCTTTCGGTCCAATTTATTTCATTTTAAACACTACGTATATCCACCAATCCAGGCTTTTCACGTATGGTGGGGTTGGCTGAATAAATTGTTTTTTGTTTTGTTTTTTACTCCTAAAATTATTTCACCGTGTCTAAGTGACGAGAACACGCCTCTACATGACAAGTTTCATCAAAGCTATCGATTGAAAAGACAGGATTACGTGGAGAGAAGCCTGATTGTAGACAGTTGGTCACCAGAGGAATGCTGTTTGGACTCCTAATTTGAGTTTACACGTTTGCTGCTGTAGACTACAAATGTTTTAGTTATATAATTTTCTCACTAAGGAATTAAATTCTGCAGCGGTTAGTTAGATCCATATTCCATTTTAATTAAAATACAAAGACACGTAAACTTTATCCACGTATAGTTTCAAGTTTACTAGTAGAATATCTGTGTATAGCAAAGTCCAGATATTTAACATAAGATTGTTTTGGGGGTCTTTCCCTTTGTTTTATAATCTCGTCTTTGTGTTCACGCCTGTAGTTCTAACCGATTTCAACCAAACTTGGCATGTGCCCTTAAGCCCCCTCGGGAAGTAAAATATGGAGTGGCGTTCGCATCTGATCCCTCTATATCACCTCTCGGTACTCCCTATGTCTTCCTGTGCATTGAATAGGTACGTAAACTAGTGTGACGCATTTATATATATACACGTACGTTTATATGTGTGTATATATATGTATTCCAAACAGTTAACTACAAGGCAAAGTAACCAATCTGGGGTTTAATTATAGTTTAAAACATACGATTACAGCTATCCAATCTCATCCAATTTTCACTGAATTTCAGTATTTAAATTTTAGATGTAATTGAATAACATTAACATGTAATTATCATAATTTATTGAACATGTCCACAATAAAGAGGTTTACGCCAATAAGAATTTTTAGTTTATTGTACTGACTCTAATAAATAACAAACTTGCCGTAGACAGGCCATACTCACTACATATGGAACATACCAGAGCCAGAAAAAAGTTTTGATTAAGCAGAGTAGTAAAATATTATACGTGTTTAAAATAAATAATAATTCTATTCATTCTTCAAAGTAAGGCCCCACTACAGAAAGTATATTTTGGTGATTCCCATAAAAGCGTTCTTTTCCAGGAAGACCGAGAATACAGGGATAAAAAGAGTGAAAAACAAACAAACAAAGTTATTAGTCATTAAATCTGTTTATGCCATCAAGAAGAGATCGTTTCAAAACTCCTCTGAAGATGATATCAGATTAGCAGCCAAAACGATGGGTAAAATTGAACAGTAATTAGGGACTAATAATAAAAAAGTAACAAATTAGCAGATAACATTAGACCATCATATAGGTTATTAGCTATCATAATGATTGATAAACGATCGCTATATCTTTACAGTAAGTACACAAGACTTGTCCACTCTCATACATGCTCTTGATATTCTGTAGCACCATCCAAAAAATTCTTCTTAAGAATGACGATATTAACAAAAGTCATTTTCAAGCTATTTTATTTTCTCTAGCTAATCTCGCCGACTTCAAATCACAATATTATAAACAAGTAAAAAATAAAGATACGCAATAAAATATAACAAAAACTCGTGTGATCCAGTAAGTACTGACGTATGAACCTCAACTAGACCAACCTCCCTGCATTCTTGACTTAACCAGATCAGCCCCCCTGCATTTTTGACTTAACCAGATCAGCCTCCCTGCATTCACTTAACCAGATCAACCTCTCTACATTCTTGACTTAACCAGATTAACCTCTCTACATTTTTGACTTAACCAGATCAAACTCTCTACAAGCGTGAATTAACCAGATCAACCTCTCTACATTCTTGACTTAATCAGATCAACCTCTCTACATTATTGACTTAACCAAATTAACCTCTCTACATTTTTGACTTAATCAGATCAACCTCTCTACATTCTTGACTTAACCAGATTAACCTCCATTCATTCTTGACTTAACCAGATCAGTCTCACTGCATTCACTTAACCAGATCAACCTCCATTAATTCTTGACTTAACCAGATCAGTCTCCCTGCATTCACTTAACCAGATCAGCCTCCCTGCATTCACCTAACCAGATCAACCTCTTTACATTCTTGACTTAATCAGATCAACCTCTCTACAAGCGTGAATTAACCAGATTAAACTCCCTACATGCGTGACTTAACCAGACTAAGATACCTAACGTTTAGACTTAACCATATCTAAAATCTTGAACTCGTGACTTAATTAGACCAACCTCCCTGCATTTGTGACTTAACCAGAATAACTTCCCTAACGCCGTGATTTAACTGTATCAAACTCCCTGAATTCGTGACTTAACTATATTAAACTCCCTAAATTCGTGACTTAACTATATTAAACTCCCTGAATTCGTGACTTAACTATATTAAACTCCCTGAATTCGTGACTTAACTATATTAAACTCCCTGAATTCGTGACTTAACTATATTAAACTCCTTGAT
>NW_013670233.1:63575-68494 GCF_000517525.1 Limulus polyphemus
GACTTAGCCATATCAAACTTCATGAATTCATGACTTAGCCATATCAAACTCCCTGAATTCATGACTTAGCCATGTCAAACTCCTTGAATTCATGACTTAGCCATATCAAACTACCTGAATTCATAACTTAACCATATCAAACTACCTGAATTCATAACTTAGCCATATCAAACTCCCTGAATTCATGACTTAGCCATATCAAACTTCATGAATTCATGACTTAGCCATATCAAACTTCATGAATTCATAACTTAACCATATCAAACTACCTGAATTCATGACTTAGCCATATCAAACTACTTGAATTCGTGACCTAACGACATCAAACTCCTTGAATTCGTGACTTAACTAGACAAAACTCCCTAAAATGTCCTGAAATTTGTTTCTATCATCAGCAGATCCAGTAGTACTAATGTTTCACCTTCGATTCTTGTAATACAAAACCGAAACCGACTTTGTGAGAAATTCTAAACCGATTGTCAAAGTTTACCTAGTTTAAACAGTATCAATTAGCATTTTCGGTGTAATCTTGACCAGAAATCTAGACATTTCATTTGAAACAATAACCTGAGTTAAAGCAGTACAAGCAAAGTAAGCAATGTAAAATGTTTTAGCTAAGGGAACATTAGATTACTTCGAAGAGGAGTTCATTAGCATGTGCACCCCCACCCCCCACCACCAGTGGCACAGTGCTATTTTTGCGGACTTACAACGCTATAAACTGGGGGTTTCGATAACTTTGGTGGACAGAACACAGATAGCCCATCATGTAGCTTTGGGCTTAACTTCAAACAAGCAAACATTAGCATATGGATCGCCATCTACAAAGTCCAAGATAATAACGAATATTGCCTTCAAAGAAGCAGAAAATGTTTTCTTCTTTTAACTTCTCGTTTTCTTTCTTCTTTTTTTCGAAACTCTCTTTGTCCTCTCTTTTTTCCTTGATGATTTTTTTTTCGATAGATATCCCATCACGGTCACATCCATCTCGATTACGTTCATTGTAATTGAAATATCTATTCATTTGGTAGTTGTAAGTGATAGGAGGTAAAGGATCGTCTTTTGATATTTCAAATGTGTTCTAGTTTCGAGTTCTGCGTTTTGAAATAGGAAATAGTACAGAAAAAAAAATCAACCGACTCTTGACCAGAAAATGGAAAATACTGGTCAAAGGAAAGGAAATGAGTAACTCCCGAGTGGATAAATCTAATATCATTTCGTCTTCACACGTTGGAAGCCAATTATTCTAGAATATGTTTAGTAAATTCGAAAATGTCCGGATGTTACTCCGGATTTATCACTCTGGGCCTGGTTAAGTTGCAAAATCATGGCTAGGTGGTTAAGGCACTCGACTCGCAATCTGAAGGTCGCGGGTTCGAATCCCTGTCACACCAAACATGCTCGCCCTTTCAGCCGTGGGGGCGTTATAATGTGACGGTCAATCCCACTATTCGTTGGTAAAAGAGTAACCCAAGAGTTGTCGGTGGGTGGTGATGACTAGCTGCCTTCCCTCTAGTCTTACACTGCTAAATTAGGGACGGCTAGCGCAGATAGCCCTCGTGTAGCTTTGCGCAAAATTCAAAAATAAACAAACAAACAAGTTGCAAAATTAATCAGATTAAAAATAATTTGAAATTTCTATTTTCCTTCTGTTCGGTTATTTATCCTTCCATTTATCTGTCTATCCATTTATTACCCAATCTTTTATTCACCTATAAATCCATTCGTTCATTTATCTATCTATAAATGAAAATAAACAAAACAGTCACTAATATTTACTTGTTTCTTACGGTTTATTGGTACTGTTTACTTGTCTATAGTGATAACACCTGAAAATTACTTATGAAATTCAATTAGCCAAAAACCTTTAAAATTTAATTATGAAAGATTAAATAAACTGAAAGATTAAAAGTTTTGAATAATAAAGTTTAAGCCAAATTAGAAAATCGAATAACATATATTTGTTTGTTGTTAAGCGAAAAGCTACCCAAAGGGCTATCTGTGCTCTGCCCAATATTTAGCATTATAGGCCCGCAGATTAATCGCTGGACCACTGGTGCCCACAACGTATATAAACCACATCTACTAAACTTTACTATTTGCCGTAAAATATTTGTCTAAATGCTACCAAAATCACTCGTTTAAAACGAAGATGTTTTTAACAATAGGGAATTACTCCAATTGTTGAACATCAACAAGTTTAAACGTGGTAAGAAACTCCATTTTGTTATCTATTTCTAGCCTCCAGAGAGAAAAAAAGGAAACTATAGGATTTCTAAAATGCTTATAAACTACTAACCCATAAAAGAAACTACGATGTAATCAATCTATTGTCAGGGTAAAAACTGAAAGCTATAGTTGTGGAGAAAAGATCGATAGGTGTTGTAAAGAGATTTAGTACGTTGTATTAAAAGAGTTTCGAGCCTCACAACGTCATTTTAGTCCATATACTCATGTCTGGTCCTATCCTATTTGACGATAATGCATCTTGACAATCACCCTGCAGCGTAGTTTCCATTACTAAAGGCTCGTCATAAGGCTGTTATGTTCAAAGCATACCACACCTTCCTACAGTGTTTCCATAATCAGTATAGTGTACGAGGATGGCAGTTTCCCATTTACGCTATCTGCATCTGGCAACTTGATCTATATATCTTCGTATAGAATAACAGGACTACCTGTTACATTCTCTCAGTTGCTTGAGGTATGCGACGGTTGAACAGGTTTGTCATGGAAGGAGCTTGTACGCACTTGACTTCTGTCGCTTTTATTTATAAGATAATCCTTCTTTATTTAATGCGTACTGTTCCCTGGGTCACGTGCTCAGCTTTTGCAACTCACCTTTATGTTCCCGGACCTTCACCTATTACATGACACTGCCCTCTACTTATCATAGCTGGGGTACGACTTGCCTAAGATCTCTTTCTAGGTGATCCTGATGCTCCAAGTTGATCCAGTTTCCTTTGTTTTCCGACGTCATTAAGTACAAAGGGTATTCTTTTGTAGAAATTCTAAATCCCCGTTCTGAACACATCTTTATGATCTTATATGAATATTTTGCGTCTGAAACCACTGTTACACACCATTCTAAAAAGGTGATCAGTTTTTAGTGGGATCGCACTACCTACATGAGTCTAACAATGTCAAGATGTAGTTGTGATACACTCTATTCTACCGTAACTTTATACCAACTGTACTTGTCAAGGGAATTGATGACTTGGATACTGAAAAGCGTTTGAATACAATGTATTCCAAAACATATTGAAGTTAGTGTGTTTAATAAACACTATGGTTTACAACTTAATTTTTCTTTCATTTCAGAATCCGTTACTTAGGAGCCTGTGAAAACAAATGTTTATTTTCAGTTGTTACTGGATATAACAAATAACACGTTTACATGCACATTCGTTATTGTTTCTATAGATGAATTGCCCCCCCCCCCAAGTGGCACAGCGGTATCAGTTGTTACCGGATATAACAAATAACACGTTTACATACACATTCATTATTGTTTCTATAGTTTAATTGCCCCCCCCTTCAGACACAGCGGTATGTCTGAAAGACCTACAACGCTAGAAACCGGGTTTCTATACCCGTTGTGGGCAGGGCACAGATAGCCCTTTGTGTAACTTTGTGCTTAACTACAAACAAACACTATATATGAATGGTGCTGCCATATACATATTTTACATTGATCTGTATACTTAATACGTATATTCACAAAGTTTTGCCGGTTTATACATATATTACATTCATTTTTATATTTAATACCTTTATTCACAAAGTTTTGCTGGTTTATACATATATTACATTGATCTGTATATTTAATACGTATATTCACAAAGTTTTGCTGGTTTATACATATATTACAATCATTTTTATATTTAATACCTTTATTCACAAAGTTTTGCCGGTTTGTTTCGAGAACCAACTAAAAATAATTTGACAGTACATTTTAGCACAGCATTGAAGTCGTGTTTTGTAAACAACGTTTAAGCCTTTTTCTCACTCTTTCGAACATAAAGGTTCCTAAATTATCCCTCAAAGACACCGTTTCATCATTAGACAAATAATAATTGGACCCTTACTCACATCTATGATATTTCTGGAATGTTCTTAAAACAAATTTTAAACCTAAATTTTCTCCTTTCCCTTCGTGTAGACACTTAAAAAAACTCGATCACTAGAACAGTTTTGTGTTTACTTTGTCCTCATTTTTCTTGTCTTTATCGGAACGGAATGACGAGGAACAAAAAAAATTCACTTGTTAGGTAGCGCACATGTCGATTTGGTGCGATAGACAATTAGGTTTCTGTATTACTGCTACTGACTGTTATATCACTTTAGACTTGAATAGTGAAGGCAGAAGAGAAGAAACGACAGGAAGTACTAATAAAATAAAATAAAAAAATACTGGAGGCTGCTGTGACGACACAGCGAACACGAATTTATTTGTTCTCCAGAACCAATTGCTACAAATGACTTGGTCTAATAACCTTGATTGATAAAGAGTGTGGGTTGGAATGTGATTGTGGTTTCACAATCATTGCAAAAACCTGGCTTAGAATAGTTTTGTCTCACAAGATTTGGCATTAAATCATTGGTATAAGTCTATAATCTACGTGGATACATTAAACTTGCAGTATGCAGTTTTACGCGTATTCCTATTCAATACTGATGTGGTTAAAATATGCCATGTTTTGGAAACCCTTGAAATATTTTTTTTTAATAATCAAATCTAAATCTATGTTTTCGTTACAGTTGATACTTTTTAGGTTTAGTCAAGTAATAATGGTTTTTAATTTTACTTTATTCTAGGTTGAAGAGAGCTTCAGCATATATTGTTTGTTTGTTTATCTGTTTTGAATTTTGCTCAAAGCTACACGAGGGCTGTCTGCGCTAGCCGTCCCTAATTTAGC
>NW_013670233.1:69117-70271 GCF_000517525.1 Limulus polyphemus
CCAAATATTTCTAGCGTTCGGTTCGTTTTCTAGACCTACTTACATCTTGAAGACAGTAACTTCCTCATTAACTGTATATATATATATTTCTTTTTGAATAAGTGACAGGAAAAATATAACTGGTAGGATTTTAAATTGTGGTCTCATAAGTAGCAGTACAGTGCATCCGAGAATAAGAAAAATGATCGTTTTGAATTAGCTAATAGAGAAGCATAGTATTGGAAATATATCACGTCACAGTGAAAAAAAAAGTAGGCAAACAAAATAGCAAACACTATTGGAAATATAATAGTATCTTAGCAAAACTCATCCAAAAGTTAAATGACATGGTACCCCGAATGAAATACAAAACCACTTATTAATCTACTTCTGTTTCTCTCCAGTCTACTTCAAACTGATTATCATATGAAGCTGAAATTTGGTTAGTGCTATAGAAATTTAATACTGGTTTTTTACTCAACACACTTTTCTCTCTGTTGTAATAATATTCAGTTTTTATATGTCTGGAAAATCCGCGAATACTTTGCTATCTAAATGTGCAAGCGTGTGCACTTCACTTCAACGGATATAAACAAGATGGATGTAAATATATTTTAGTAGACATATTGTACAACATATTGAAAGCTTATCAGTTTTAAAAAGTCTAACGATAAGTCGTAGAGTAACATAATAAATTTATTTATTAATAGCATTAAGTACTGTGACGTTTAAACCTACCTAAACTAAAGCAAAAAACATACACAAGTTACATCATTAACTTATCTCTTTATCGAATATAGGCCGTTCTCAATAAAGGCTTAACTGATGCTAGGCCTAAGAATTATGGACTTATAGATAACGGTGTCTACGATCAGAATTATTTTGTATTATTCTATAAATCCTATATTTAAAGAAGTACTGTTGGAATAAAGATACGAATTTGACTGCAAATGTTTTGCGGGACTCTGCTAATATATAACATTTCCACTAACCACTCGATCTAATTATGAGAAAATGCAGTCAGCCTAGTTCTAATCAAAATGTGAGATCTTGGTAAACTAAGACCGTTTCTACCTCTGACATCATCATATCTCAAACTTTTACTCTTAAAGTACCGTATTTGTCGGTGTATCAGAC
This sequence comes from Limulus polyphemus, assembly GCF_000517525.1. Classification (NCBI taxonomy): domain Eukaryota; kingdom Metazoa; phylum Arthropoda; class Merostomata; order Xiphosura; family Limulidae; genus Limulus; species Limulus polyphemus. Next base: position 70,234 of record NW_013670233.1, read on the forward strand.
GTATTTTTTACCCCAAAATTTGATGTCAAAATCTGCTT
>NW_013670233.1:70281-82974 GCF_000517525.1 Limulus polyphemus
GTTTTTTCTTTAAAAACATAACTATTTATAATGCTCCCTAAATAATAAAAAAAATAAATTATAGTAATGGATGAGAATGAAAATGCTTGTAAATACACGACGATCCCTGTTTAATGTGGAGCAGAATAAGGCCGTTTCAGGCCTAACTTTAACAAATAAAAAATCATTTTTGAGTGCTTGCCTTGGATTCAAATGTGCAATGCGCTTGACCAATCAGAGCACTTAATACAATTAGCGTCGGTAATCACTTAATCGGTATATCAATTTTCATTTGATACTCGGCAATCTGGCACGTGCTTACTGTCAAGTTGGATACGTCACCGAAAGCCGAAGTTCCGTATCTTAGGCCTCGGGAGCAAAATAGTTGTTTTTTCATTTTTCGTTCTATTTTTCACTCCTTACGGTGTCTAAAGAAAAGACTGTCATACACAGCTAAATTTAAATTAAGTGAGATTAGTTATGCAAAAGAGCATGGAAACAGAGCTGCCGAAAGATATTTTGGTCCTCCACCAACAGAAAAAAAAAATGATTCGTTTGGTCGCGCGAACAAGAAGAAGAAGAATTGAAAATGATTAAAAGTGATAAACGCAATTTCCGAGGAAAAAACAAAATGGAAAAATCTCAAAAATAAACTGTACGAATGGGTTGTGGATCAGAGAAGGCAAGGACTGTCCGTTTCTACAGATATGATAATTTTTAAAGCAAAGAGGATTGCATGCGATAATAGTTTAGAAGATTTTACTGGTCATACATCGTGGTGTTATCGGTTCATAAAACGCAAAGGCCTAGGTCTGCATGTGGGTGAAGAATTCGTGGGAAAAACTAAGAAGTGATATAGTGATTAAGTTATTTAAGAAATGTGGTATCAGTAACGCAATGGATGGGACCGAGGATGACATTCTCTTTGACCATAATATTGGATCCAATGATTCTTTTCCAAGCGACAGTGAAAGCAATGAAAATTTTGTAGGCTTTGAACCAAACTAAATAACAGTAAACCTTTTTTTTTTTATTTACGGTATTTTCTTATTTTGATGTTTTGAGCTCTTTTGTGTTTAGAACAATATATACTAATTTTTAAAGTATCAAATTGAATTTTTGTCCAATAAAAATCTTTCAAATGCGACTGTAGCTTTATTTCCCCTAAACTTTGTCTTCAAAATAAGGGTGCGTCTTATATTCCGAAAAATACGGCATGTCTTCCTATTTATAAATATCCATAACCAAACCGAGGGAGTAAGTTGGGGATCAGTCTTGAAATTACAATTATAATAAATTATTCAGAAATTCCTGGCATTATTTTTAGTCTACCACTATTATTTAGTTTCGTTGCGTTACATCGAAAAACGAGTATTTAAGTCGTGTGAAAAACAAATAGTTTTTCCTGAAATAAGTTAGGTGGTTAGGGCGCTCGACTCGCAATCTGAGGGTCGCGGGTTCGAATCTCCGTCCCACCAAACATGCTCGCCCTTTCAGCCGTGGGGGTGTTATAAAGTGACGGTCAATTCCACTATTCGTTGGTAAAAAGAGTAGCCCAAGAGTTGGCGGTGGGTAGTGATAACTAGCTGCCTTCCCTCTAGCTTTACACTGCTAAATTAGGGACGGCTAGCGCAGATAGCCCTCGTGCAGCTTTGCGCGAAATTCAAAACAAACAAACTTATTTTTCCAAGAATATACATAAACGGGGAAAATATATTTTGAAATTTTTTTAAAATAACAATCCAGAACCTAAGTGTGCGAAAATAAGTGTTTATGTAAAGTAAAATCAAAGACTTTAGGACAATCATAAATATATTATTGTCAATGTCTCCCTGTGGGTTAGCGCTAAATTTACGGAGTTATTACATTAAAATTCGAGGCTCGAGTCCCCGCGGTTTCACAATGAGAAAACACCAACTGTTGCCAATATCGGCAGCGCATAAGATACACTTAAGTAAAAGTTATATTGATAAAAAACAAACAAACAGTGAAAACTTTGAAATGTATAAATACATGTATTATTCAAACAAGCTTTGTTTGTTTGTTTTTGAATTTCGCGCAAAGCTACACGAGCGCTATCTGCGCTAGCCGTCCCTAACTTAGCAGTGTAAGACTAGAAGGAAGGCAGCTAGTCATCACCACCCACCGCCAACTCTTGGGCTACTCTTTTATCAACGAATAGTGGGATTAATCGTCACTTATAACGCCCCCACGGCTGAAAGGGCGAGCATGTTTGGTGTGACAGGGATTCGAACCCGCGACTCTCAGATTACGAGCATTGCCGGGCCTAAACAAGCTTTCTATATCACCATTGAATTAACCTTGCACGTGTTTCGTAAGATTCATACGACTGTAAATTGTAAACTGGTATTGTGCGACCAAGGAAACTTCTAGTCCGATTGTATTTGTATTCGTGCGAAGTAAATCGTTTATAAACGTTAAAAGTTGTGACTACATGTTTTATATATCTGTAACAATAAAATCTTTAGAATAATATTTGACGTCAACTTTTACAGATGCTTCTTCACAGATCTCCAAGACAATATTAGTTACATAATGTCTTTTAATTAATTCTACGGTATTATCCATAATAGATAAAATATAGAAAAAAAGTGTAAAATATACTTCAAAACACAAACCTATTGTTATCCCATATTCAAGGCTAGTTGATTGTGAAGTTAATTTTTTTTTATATATAACGAGGATGTTTTAAATGTTTTGTTTATTGTTAAACACAAAGCTATCTGTTCTGGGAAATGATTTCAATCAGATTTCAGATTTCTAATTTTAAGACTACAATGGTAATCGTTAGCTCTTTTTTTTTCATCTTCTTAAGAACTTCATGCTCTAAGATTAAGATTTCAAATAAATCTTTAGGTGGTTCTAACAAATTTCTTTGGTTGTTGCAACGAACAGTAATTGTGAAATTCCTGACGGTCCCCTAGGCAGCAAACACCAATGACAGGAAATGAGACACGGCAGCTAATTCAATGGCTGTTGCTGTATCTGGAATCTGTTATGTACCGTACTAACATCATAGGACGTGACTGGGAAGCGAGAACCAAGCACACAGATAACACTCTAGAAACAAAATATTCGAACTCCAACCCAATGTGATATATAATTTATGAAGAAAGATTATGTGAGGTGAAAGTAACGATATAAATGTGGAAAAAAATGTTATTAGGCCAACTTGATTTTTGTTTTTCTCCTCGAGTACCTTGAAGTTACAACGATGAGAAAAGATAAACAACTCTACTTTATTGTTTTTGTTGGTTATACTGTAATTAACCCGAACCGCTCGTTTCAACAATCCAATATTTATAAAATTTTCTTACTGTTATTTAACTGCACACGTTGATTACCTGCAAAAGAAAAACGTAGAATAAACCAAATTTTATAGAAACGCAATAAAATAAGAAACGAAAAATTTATATAGATTCCATAGTGGGGGCTAATCATTAAAAAATGGTCTTTAGCGTAGAATTTTGGGTAAGGGGTGTTAAAGACAGTGTAATAATATATTATGCTCGGCAGGTTTTTCTTATGAGCGCATTCACGCTGTTTTAATGATTAACTATATAATTATAAGAATTATTTTAGCTTGTAAAACAGTGTCTGAAACTATCTCTATGAGTTTTCCCCATTAATTGTAATAGTTGATCAGGATCACTTTTGGAACTATGCCGTAGCTTGAAAAGGTCGAATCAGCTATGCCAGCATAATAAACCGTCTGTTGACAAGTGTAATATAGTCGAAACAAAACAACCACAAATAGTGAAAAATTGAAAGAATACGAAGTTAATGTCGAGTAATCCAAATGATAACTTTTAACTTTACTTGAGAAGACTTGAGGTTTTATTATTTTCTGTTCCGAATGACACTAACAGAGTTCGTTCACAAAACGTTTAAGCTCCATGTTGTAAAAACTCTGTGGAGTAAGTTGTTCTCGGTGCGATAATTCTCGATTTTTTTTATCACTTCCCATAAAATCAGTAGAGAAACAGAAAACGATACCGACTTGAAATGTTGCAATGCTAATGAGCTATGTTTAACAGAAGTAGCTTAGAATCTGTCAAGTGAGTGCATTGAACTGTATTATAGATACAGTTACTTGAGAAGAACTCTGAACAAGGCATAATACATATCAGGTGAAGCTTTTAGTTTCTTGTTCGTCAAACTACTAGTAGTAGTGTTATTCTTCACTGTTTTCCAGGCAGTAATGTCAGTATCCTTCAGCTGATCTGTAGCGTAAGACTTGGGTTTCTTGTCCCTCCAAGGACTATTTTCTAGGTGGTAGTGGTAGTTTTCTCTAGCGCAAGGTGTCTGTTTTTTGTCTTCCTCCCCCACAACTATTTTCTAGGCGGCAGTGTAGGTTTTCTCCAGTTGATATATATCACAAGGCATGTGTTTTTTGTTCCTCCAAGGACTATTTTCTAGGCGGCAGTGTAGGTCTTTTTCAGTTGATATATATCGCAAGGCGTGTGTTTTTTGTCCCTCCAAGGACTATTTTCTAGGCGGCAGTGTAGGTCTTCTTCAGTTGATATATATCGCAAGGCGTGTGTTTTTGTTCCTCCAAGGACTACTTTCAGGTGGTAGTGTAGGTTTTCTCCAGTTGATGTATATCGCAAGGCGTGTGTTTTTGTCCCTCCAAGGACTATTTTCTAGGGGGCAGTGTAGGTCTTGTTCAGTTGATGTATATCGTAAAGCATATTTTTCTTATCCTTCTAAGGACTATTTTTTAGGTAGCAATGTAAATATTTTAAGCAGATACCTAGTGCACGACAAGTGTTTCTTGTCCCTCCAAGGACTGTGCTCTAAAAGGTAGTTCCGGTATTAAACCTTTTCCTCTGTGTGCCTTGTGTTTCTTCTCCTGTACTGTAGAAAATGGCTGTAAGCGGCACGAGGAATGTAAGGCGTCTATGAACGAAAGTTACTTGTGCACGAGATGCATGAGCCACAAGGCGATCGATTTAAGAAAGCAGTGTATGAGTCCCGAACAAGTTGTCAGACACAGCCAACAGCAGTACACGTGTAAGATCCAATATATTGGCCATATCTTGATTTAATGTAAGAAAGTTAAACCTATGCGCCCGAAAGACACATAACGAAACTCCGGTTTTCTATATCCCGAATAAATGATAATATTTACACAATCCCGCCCCTCCTGGAAGAGATCCCAATCCATCGCAGGTTAACCCCAAGATACCCGCTGATGAAACCTATTGAACATCTCGTATACATTCATTTGCAGGCTCCATAACAACTGTGACTGACAAGATAACTAAACAGCGTTGAATAAAAATTTTTTCAGCTGAGTAATCGTCTCAACTAAAGTGTGAAAAGTTTGACTTTGTGTGGGTACAATTGTTCTGTCTGTTAATAATTTCACTATAACACATTTACATGTTATTCAGGTACAAAAACCGTATATTTACTATAACACACTTACATGTTATTTAGGTACAAAAACCGTCTATTTACCATAACACACTTACATATTATTCAGGTACAAAAACCGTATATGTACTATAACACATTTACATGTTATTCAGGTACAAAAACCGTATATTTACTATAACACACTTACATGTTATTTAGGTACAAAAACCGTATATTTACCATAACACACTTACATATTATTCAGGTACAAAAACCGTATATGTACTATAACACATTTACATGTTATTCAGGTACAAAAACCGTATATTTACTATAACACACTTACATGTTATTCGGGTAAAAAACCGTATATTTACTATAACACACTTACATGTTATTCGGGTAAAAAACCGTATATTTAGTAAACAGGAGTTTTGTTATTTAGATGTGTGTGTGTGTGTTTCTATGGTACAGCCAGATCAGGCTGTCTGCTGTGTCCTCCCAGGTGAATTGAACCCCTTATTTTATCGTTGTACATCCGTAAACATATCGCCATCCCAATGCGAAGACTTGTTACTTAAGAAACAAAAAGAAGGTTGGATATATATATATATTTTCAATCGATTGTTTGTTTGTGTAAAGTTAAGCACAAAGCTACAAAATGGGCTATCTGTGCTCTGCCCACGGGTATCTAAACCCGATTTCTAGCCTTGTTAGTACGCAGATATACCGTTGTGCCACTTGGGGGGGGGGGCTTTTTAAGATTTGGCGTTACTCCCTAATATTATAGTCCGTTTCGGATCGCGGGTTCGAATCCTCGTCCTACCAAACATTCTCGCCCTTTCAGCCGTGAGGGCGTTATTATGTTACGGTAAATCTCACTATTCGTTGGTAAAAGAGTAGTCCAAGAGTTGGCGGTGGGTGGTGATAACTAGCTGCCTTCCCTCTAGTCTTACACTGCTAAATTAGGGACGGCCAGAGCAGATAGCCTTCGTGTAGCTTTGCGCGAAATTCAAAAACAAACAATCCTTGTTTAGGCTTACATTTAACTGCGTAGTCCATGATGTCAACAAAAAAAAAACACGCACATTCTATAAGTCTTGATACAAAATGATAAAAAAACCTGAGCGCTTTCGAAAGGTGGGCCTTTCGAAAACGCTCGGGTTATAGGGTTTTTATCGTTTTACTGCGTGAGATATCCCTTCTCTATATAACAATTACGTTGATATTCGGTTATATTCTATTCTTTACGTGTATGCCATCGGCTATCTAATAACGGGAACGATCGCATGCATGATACATTATTGTGCGTGGTTTAATTCTTATAATACGACTGTCTTAATTTGAGTGATACAGCCCATTACAGAAAATGTATACTTTACTGATGAAAGTGTAAAGCCGAAACGTAGAGCAAATAAAATAATTTGTAAGATTGTTTTTGTTTTTTTTTAAGGTCGTTTTATTCATTTGTAATTAACAGTTAAAAGTTCACAAATAAAACATGGATGTTTAGTTATAAATTTCCGAAGAAGGTCGAAGTTGATAAACTATAATATTGTTCTTCTGCGTAACGAACCGGATCTTCGAATCAATAAGATGTTTGATTTCCTAACAATAGCCCGGCATGGCCAGGTGGTTAAGGCACTCGACTCGCAATCTGAGGGCCGCGGGTTCGAATCCCTGTTACACCAAACATGCTCGCCCTTTCAGCCGTGGGGGCGTTATAATGTGACGGTGAATCCCACTATTCGTTGGTAAAAGAGTAGCCCAAGAGTTGGCGGTGGGTGGTGATGACTAGCTGTCTTCCCTCTAGTCTTACACTGCTAAATTAGGGACGGCTAGCGCAGATAGCCCTCGTGTAGCTTTGCGCGAAATTCAAAAACAAACAAACAAACAATTTCCTAACAAAAACTGCTTTTGCAAATTTCAAGTGTAATAAACACGAAATGTATCATAAACGTTCAAATACACTTACGAAAGTATAAAATGGGAATTAACATCACGAAACAGCTTAATTGATTGCTATAGATCCAATTGTAACTAAAACTTCGATAAACTGTTAAAAGAAGATTATAAAAGCTGTTGAAGTGGCCTGGTGATTAGAAAATTCGACTCGCAATCTACGGGTGGCGGGATCGAAACCCGTCATCGAACAAAATTGTCCGTCGAATCTCCCGCCCCACCAAACATGCTCGCCCCTTTTAGCCGTGGGGGCGTTATAATCTCACAGTTAATCCCACTTTTCGTCGGTAAAGAGTAGCTCAAGAGTTGGCGGTGGGTGATATTGCCTAGCTGCCTTCCCTCTAGTTTATCACTCCAAAAGTAGGAACGGCTAGCACAGATAATCATTGAGTAGATTTGCGCGAAAATAAATAAATAAACAAGTTATTTGAAATCTATGTAAATAGCATCATGATAAATAATATTGCACGATAGATTTTCTAACAAATTAAATTACGCGCAGATTGCATACTGAAGAAGCTAAACAGGAAAGAAAAAAAGCCATCAAGAAGAAAGTAGAAAAAAAAATATCTTTTTTCATACTAGTGATTAAATTATCTTACTGAAGCAGTGATTTATGTCATAACGAGTAATACAGTTTTCGCAAGTTTTAAAACACGATGTTGCGTAAATAATTCACTGTGTTATATCTTAAGACTTAATGTATTCATTATTAATTCAGTAATAAGTAGGGGTAATTAATTAAATATACTATTCTTTCGTTCTTACTTATAATGATTACACACCCTCGTTAAATTAGCGATGTTTTCGGCCGTTATCCCAACGACATCTTACGAGGTTTAGGCTATTGCTAAATCCACATAGCGAGCTAAAGGTACAAACTAAATTTAAAACACAAAATATAATAACACGTTATAGAAGTCAAGATGCGCTGGAAAAACACCACCATTGTCTTAGGAGTTTCTCTTTCAAATCGAATATTTTAAAATACGTTTAAATTTTAATTGGGTTAAGCGAAAGTGTGGTAGAATTTCTGTAGGATTTTTTCTCGAACAGTGTGCAAAGCGTTGTTTGTCGTCCGTTGATTTAGTGTTAAGTTTGGAAAGCGTGATACTTTGTATCTGTTCTCTGCAGGATTATCGATCTACACCCAAAATGCGTGTTATTAAATAAACTGCAACATGACATTAATTTGAAATATTTCTCCACGAGATGATTGTATTCCCAAAGTTTTAGGTTCGTTACTGAAAATTAAGGCAAGTTTCATAGAAAACATTATTATTGACAACGTACGAGTAGTAATAATAATTTGGCAAACAACGATTTATAAGCATGATGAAGTGATTTAATAATATATTAGCATAACGTGCTTCCTTAGTCAAGTAGTCAGAACATATTGGAAATAAAGGTGTCAGTTGGCCTGCAACAGATATAATAGAAAACATCACGAACGAAAGACGAAAAGAATATGGTCATGAAAATACAAGACAAAAACATCTACATTTATAAAACGCTAAATAAGTCAGAGCGACACCAGTTTCGTGCCGTTTCACTTCGTAATAAACAATGAAATAAGTCAGAGCGACACCTGTTTCGTGCCGTTTCACTTCATAATAAACAATGAAATACGTCAGAGTGACACAAGTTTCGTGCCGTTTCACTTCATAATAAACAATGAAATAAGTCAGAGAGACACCAGTTTCGTGCCGTTTCACTTTATAATAACAATGAAATAAGTGAGAGCGACACCAGTTTCGTGCCGTTTCACTTCGTAATAAACAATGAAATAAGTCAGAGTGACACCAGTTTCGTGCCGTTTCACTTCATAATAAACATAAATAAAGTCAGAGAGACACCAGTTTCGTGCCGTTTCACTTCATAATAAACAATGAAATAAGTCAGAGAGACACCAGTTTTGTGCCGTTTCGCTTCATAATATAAGCTGAGAGTTTTTTATATAAATTAATTTTTTTTCGATTATGTTTCGTTTATTTTGTTGTATGTTATCGATATCAATCAATACATTCCCTTATGTTCCGACCACTGCTCTGAAAATCTCTGGATTGAGCGAAACGCGTCGTTGGCAATGGATATAAAAAATATAGTGTGGTTGGAATACTGTTATTATACACTGTTCTAATTTTTGAAAATTAGATTATGACTAGATCACGACAAGTAAAACTGATTCATTGATTGTTTGTTTGCTTTAGAGTAAAGCCACATCGGATTATCTGTTGTGTCCACCGCGGGGAATCGAACCCCTGATTTTAAAGTTGTAAGTCTGTACCCCTGTCCCACGGTGAGACATTTATGTGGGAGGAAAAAAAAATACTTTGAAAACTAGTTTCATTTTATTAGATATTACACAAGTAGTAACAACAGGAGGTAAATTAATTAAATTAAAATAATTTATTTAGATATGTCGCTACATTTTTTATCGTAACCTAAAATCAAACTACTTAGAATACAATTAATCAGTAACGAATGAAGGTTTATGGGTTTTAAGAGTTCCAATATATTTCGGAACACTTAATTAAATGTCATTTTTTTTTTCCTTTTCTGCCTTTTTATCAAACACAACACAAGTGTATTTAAGAGCAAAAAAATCTCTAAAATCAAATGGAAACATCAGAATAGAATAGTACTTTTGTTCAACTCATTAATTTTAGGAAATACTAAAACTAACGCATGAAACGCCATGAAAACATAGGATTCTAGCTTTGAGGATGCTGTAATGAAATTAAATTTCACGCATGCCTTTAATTTTGTGAAATACGGTCTTATTCGTTAGTAACGCAGAGAGAAATATTAAGAAAAATATAAATTAACTATATTAAGTTTCTTTAGAATACTTTGAAATTAGATATGAAGAAAAATCATTTGTATATTGTAGTTAATATTTTAATAACTTTTTTGTTTTCTCAGAACAGATAAACCAACAAAACTAAAAATAAAATGGAACCTTGAAAAATTTAGACCATCAAAATACGAAACCTTTAAGCAAATGCATGTTACGTTTTTCTTTATTGCAGATTTTACAAAGCTAGAAACCGAGTTTCGATACCCGTGATGGGCAGAGCACAGATAGTCCGTTGTGCTTAACTCCAAACAAACACACAAATCGTTAGAGAATTCTAAAACAGTGGTTGAGGTGTTTGTTAAGTTCAAAATTCATAACTACTTTGGACATGAAGTGATCTTCGTAAATAAATGCGTGCTTTTATTTTGTTTCTTGTTGTGTTTTTTCATGCGGATAATGACACACGAGTTTTTGAAATCCCATGGAGATGTGACGTAAAAAACATTTATCATGAAATATTTTTTTTTTTTTACAAGCGCTGTTCTTCTCGAAATATTTTCTTATTTTTCAAGGAAGACTCCAAGGGCTTAGCACCGTATAGTAGTTGCAACTGTGTAACGTAATAACACGTTACTTCAGCTTTGAGCACAAGATCGATAGTGCAGCCCTGAAAACCAGATACACAGAATTACAGCCGCTCGAAGCAGAACCCCTGCATATTAACCTTCATACTACCATTGATCATTAAGCTTAAACATCCACCCAACGGTTTAATTATCGAATGTTACTACTTCTGGGATTAGAACCGGATCATGTACTGAATATACGCTCGATTCAAGTTAAGTCTGTGCTTAAAGGCTAGAATTTCTGAAATTGATCATTCTATTGTAGTTTGCACTTCCTGGTATAGAATGTTCTTTTAGTTTGTGAATTAAGTTACAATATTTCCAAGTTTCACTCCTCAAAACATCACAAAGAAATACATACGCAGAAGTAGATCTGAAGAGTAGCGAAACCGTTTTTTTTTTTTTTTTTTTGATAGTATTGTTTAGGCAGAGTACTCACGACGAAACATAGTTGAATGGACGGCTTCTGCCTGTTGTAGAAACACAAGTGTAGAGAACGGCGTTTCGAAAGTCTTCCGCCTTTCGTCTTCAGTTTCATCATGAATACTCTGTCTAAACAATCTATCAAAGAATACCTAAAGAACTGTTACGGACCAGCCTTTATCAATAAGATCAACAACTATGAAACCGTTTGTTCTTTAAAAAACAAATAATTTTAATTAATTGTAAAATGTTGAAAGAAAGAATAAAACAAATTATTCTAGGAAATATAATGCCTACAGGAAGAGAAATATGAGTTTTAGAACCTTTATTATTTCATATATATATAAATACCTTTCATATGACCTTATGATACATCATAAAAATATAAAGTATAAAGACAGTTGTTCATCTTAAATATAATCTGGATATTTCTGTTCAAAGGAACTCTTAATGTTAGGCTTTACCAATTAACACATATCCTGTATAGGCAATCTTAATACACGGTCGAAGTAGTATTTTCTTGTATACTTTAAAGTGGTGAAGCTTTGAACATTTAACAGTTTGTTTTTGAATTTCGCGCAAAGCTACACGAGGGCTATCTGCGCTAGCCGTCCCTAATTTAGCAGTGTAAGACTAGAGGGAAGGCAGCTAGTCATCACCACCCACCGCCAACTCTTGGGATACTCTTTTACCAACGAATAGTGGGATTGACCATCACATTATAACGCCTATTTAACAGTATCATGTGCTATAGAAAAATAAACATGTTTTACTGTCCCCTGGATTTTATTCCATTTCCATTCTAGTTTGTTTTTTTTTTCATAGATTTTGCTTCAATCATGTGCTTAAATGTTACGTTCCAGAAATTGGAATAAATACTTTCCAGAAAGGAATGAAGTTGCCAGCTGTGAATAAACCTCTTATTTATTAATTAGAAAACTTGTCTCTCATGCCAGCCACATTTTTTTTTTACTTGCAGATAAAACCTGTCTCATGAAAAGTTTGATTTATTTCAAATACATTACAGCAACTGTTCAAGTTAATACGACATAGTTAGGGCTACCTGATGCTGTGGTATGCAGTAAAGAACATGTAGTAATTTCTAAAGGAATTTTCTAATTACGTGCGCGTCTATTCCTATAGAAATACAAGAGTTACGTTAAAGGTCATCGTAGTCTCTACTTATAGCAATATTTGCAAAAACCAGTAGACAGAATTAAGATATTTACTGGTTTTCATTTGTTGTGTCGATATTTGGTTCTGAAAGATTTACTCTATGTCCTACATCAATACCAATCGATATTTGGTACATCTATGTCCTACACCAATACCAGTCGATATTTGGTTCTGAAAGATTTACTCTATGTCCTACATCAATACCAATCGATATTTGGTACATCTATGTCCTACACCAATACCAGTCGATATTTGGTTCTGAAAGATTTACTCTATGTCCTACATCAATACCAATCGATATTTGGTACATCTATGTCCTACACCAATACCAGTCGATATTTGGTA
>NW_013670234.1:0-5844 GCF_000517525.1 Limulus polyphemus
GTTTGTTCTGTAATTTGGTAAGTCATCTGACTAATGATGAGTGTTTCTGTGTAACTGGTTGTTCTGTAATGTGATAAGTCACCTGACTAATGACGAGTGTTTCTCCGTAACTGATTGTTCTGTAATTTGGTAAGTCATCTGACTAATGATGAGTGTTTCTCTGTAACTTTAACTACTATGGTACAAGACATTAGACACTTCTTGATAAATGTCTCCTTGTAGCATGTACTGCTGTGACATTATAGATTTTCTGGCTACTCCTCGGACATGGGTCTTAAAAGATATGTTAAACGATAGGTTAGATAGCTTAGAATTAAAAATAAACTGAAAATACATACCTGTTCAAAGAAAAACTCCTGTTAAACAAATGGTATCACAGTAATTGGAATCAGTAAGATAACAATTAAAACCCAGTAACCTGAAAAACAACAAAACCATAAGAAATTATTTTAAAGAATAACATGAACATAAAGTTTCCAAGAGAAATACTGAAAGATTTATACTAATATGAAATAGAAATTAATTTTTCCTGTGCTTACTTAAATATTTATGCTATGAAAAAGTAAAAACACCAATAATATAAACACCTACAGCAGGTATTTGATTTCCGATCAACAGTTGTAACGTGTCTGGTTTCTTTAATTAGTCGTTCTCTTGTCACATCAGAGTGGTCTGTGATATCATCAATTATTTCTGAAAATAAAATTTTGCAAATTTGTATGAAAAACATCACATTTATTTAGAATGTTTTTTATCTGATATAAACTATTTCAACCAATTAATTAAGTTAAATTAGGTAAATGATAACTTAATTTTGAAATATCAGAAAATATTAAAATATTTATAATGATTGTTAAATAAATTATACTTTGTGAAGTATTCAATTTATACGAAATCAAATCTTTATGTATATACAGTTCCTCACCAGTTAAAATGAAATCTTACCATTCTGAAGATCCAGTTACTCGGGTAAACAAAATATTATCACTATGTAAACAATCCAGTGTAAACAATATATAACAAGCCTTACCACGTAATGACACTTCCCTAACAAAGTGTAATAAGTCTTAAAGTACACCCAAAAAAAGTTTTTGAAATGACTGCAGTAAATAGGAACACCCACATCAGCCTCAGGCAGCACTTGAAAAGTTCACCAAGCTGCTGAAGAAGAGCCTATTTTCTTTTCTCGCTGCACATTTTGAAGGAAACCCTGACATACAAGCAACAAGATGAAGGGTTAACTCCCTTGACACAGCCCAAAACACAAGTATTTTTAATTTAGGAAAATGTTAACTTCCAAAACATAATTACCTCTGCTGCCATTTATAGCAAGAATTCCATATTGAGAAAGTGGAGGGGCCAGTGAGGGCATTATCCATACAGAAAGCATCTGCATAGATCAAGGGTGTACCAATATAAGAGGGGCACCCTAGTGGGAACAGGTATGCTCTTCACCATGAACTTAGTTCCTGTATCAAGGATGGAATTGTACATGAGAGATCATCACTATAGGTCAGCCCCAACCAGATGGCTGAGGTTCCACAACTCAGGTTGGAATTAAGGGGTCTTGGTCCGTATATCCCACATTGGTGGCTAGGGCAATTGGAACACAATGTTAGATATAGATATACTTTTGACTGGATCCCAACTTGTAGCAATAGAGTGATGCATTCCGAACTACTGGAATCACAACGAGAAAGTAAGCAAAACGAAAGCAGACAAACCATCTCTTCAACCCGAAGAAGCCTGAAAGGCAACATCCCAGGCTTGGAATGACGGGATTGAATATGCCAAAGAAAACAGAACTCATCCAGTCTGAAATTATGAACATTCATCCTCATTCCCCAACCGTGTGGGCAAGGTACATTCTGCTTGCTCCCAGAATTATGGGGAGGATGTGAAACAACTGTGCTCAACAAAGGACCCAGGATGGCATTCAGAATTACGAGGAGATAGTGGACCTTCTTCTATGAACAATATACTAAACCGATATTGATCAAAGGAAGGGCCATGCATACCCCAACCGGATAGTTGAGCATCAAATCTGAACTGGTATTACGAGTAGGCTACCACGTTAGCCACTCCTACTAACTTCTGATAAAAACATCCAGGGACCCAGGTAGGAGGGCCCCAACTTTGCCCTCTTCACCAAGAGTGGAAGAAATCACTCAGACACTCTGAAGGAAAAGCCTCTGTCCACCACCCCAGTGACTAGAAACTGAGTGCGATACGGACTCCCTAGCTCCACTAGTAGAATCTGGGGGGTAATGAGCATTGGAGAGTCCGGAGGAACAGTGCAATAGGTGAACCAAGTTCCCTAAATTTTTAAAAGCAAACCGACCTCAGTTTATTCAATCGAATGATTGACAGGGATGGGCAGGATCCCTTTTAGCTTTACTCATGATAGTCCTTGAGTGGCAGTCTAGCTCCTAGATGGTCTTATGGAACACCTCGCTTCTACAGAGCCTGTTCAACTGGTAGTTAGTATAGTTAAATTGGTTGCTAATGTGGAATTGGATTGATAAAGTACACATGTCTGGGCCACACTCATCACAGAGTGCGATCCAGTGGAAAAAAGAAAGGACCCTGGAAAGTAAATAGACAATAGAAGGAGAAAAAAATACATCTCCTTATAATCTAACAGATGTGGTCAAAATGGCTACAGGGGGTAGGCAAAAACCCTTAGAAGAATAAACTGCCAGATCGTGTAAATAATGTAAAAGAAAAGTATTGGGAGAAGTCCACATACCAGCCCACATGATGTCCTCCAGCAGGCAATTCAATTGGGGAGCTAAAGACATAGAGATGTGACAAATCTGATGATATGTGACTCGCAGAACTTTCCTTACCTGTAAAGAAAATCCAGAATTAGCAATATCGAGCAATATCCGATCAGTCATAGAGGTGAGAAATAGCTGGCAAATTAGTTAGTGAGAAGGATTTATCCTCTTTCCTGGCTGCCAGAGTCCTAGAAAGAAAGGACCTATCAGGGTATAGTAGGACATAAGTGGAGTGATAAAGAGTCCTGTGCACATGTAGTGCAAACAACTCTGACCTATAAAATCCACATGCCTGCAGCAACAAAAAATACACTTGAAGGCCTGAATGGACGTTGAGACAAAGCATGTAATACCACCTTAATATCCCAGTTGGATTGGGGTTGCTTTAACAGAGATGGCCAAAGAAGTGGCAGAGGTGGAAACTCTTGAAGATACTGTAGAAGACGAAACCATGGTTGGGCCAGCCAATCTGGGGCTACCAACAGCACTCGACAAGTAGTGGATCAAATCATAGCCAGAACCCTGGGTAACAGATGAACTGGGGGGAAAGGCATAAAGGTGCAATCCCGTCAAATCTTGACTGAATGCATCTATTACCAAAGCCTGAGGATGGAGTATTGGGGACCAAAATGCCTTTAGTTCAGAGTTCCAATGAGTGGTGAATGCGTCGATCATCAGTATCCCAAAATTGAGAAAAATCTACTGAAAAAACATTGCGATGGAGCATCCAATCAGTTGGAAGAATTTGGTTGTGTCAAGACAGGTGATCTGCTATTAAATTCATCACCCCTGGAACATGACAAGCCAGAAAGCTGATATAATGGGAGTGAGCCCAGTAGAGAATATCCAAAGTTCGAAAACAAAGGTCCCGAGAACACCTGCCCCTTTGATGGGAAATATAAGAAGCCACCGTGGAATTGTTGGAAGGAATCATGATGATTTTCCCCTTCAATAGATTGAGATCTTGAACCATTGCCTGTCGGACAGCAAGAAGTTCTAAAATATTGATGTGGAAGGAAGATTCATCTTCCATCCATAGACCCTGGAATTCCTGACCATTGTTATACGCACCCCATCTCTGAAGTAGGGGAATCTGTGAAGAGATGAATCTCGGGACAAGGGGGAGGTACAGGAACAGCAATGGTAGTGCTGACCCGATCCAATATATTGCACCTGATTAATGAAACTGGATGATTCAGTGGATCGCAGTTCATGATCCATTGGTCGTGCACTGACCACTGAAGAGACTGCATGTGTGCTCATCCCAAAGGAATCAAGAGATATGAAGGATGCCCACATGGTTGAGATGAGCACAACATCTGGGCACAACAAATAAATGGGAATAAAATTTCAAAAGAATGGGATCAACTCTCTCTACCCCTTCATACAATACCTCTCTGATGGCCTGGGAACAAATATCTACACTATGCAGATCTGTTGGGAGTGGAAATACCACTGGTTTTGAGGATAATGGAGGTGGAGAAGTGAACAGAATAACCAACATCCGATGCCTCAAGTACCCATGGATATGTGTCCAGGTGTCCAGAAAATGTTGTAACCTCTCACAAACCCCACCCATATAGGATAGTCACTAACACTGTTGGCAACACTTTACCCAAGCAGAGTAGTCTCATAGATAAAGAGTACCAATAGATTGAGGAGCAGAAGCCAGGGGTCAGGACACATCACGAGCAGTCACGCCTTGACTTCCAGCAGGAGCCAAAGAAAGTCTAGATGCCAACGATGCCAAAAAAAAAATGCAAACAGGTGACATCAATTTGTGATTCCAACACCTCCAGGACACCTGTGAAGGAATGAAGAAATGGAGCCTCACATAGGTCACAGGGGACTACAATAGGTAGATGAACTCCTACGAACAAGGCATCTCTACCCAATAAATCCCATCAACTTACAAGCCAGGAAACCAAAGAAAGAGCAGAAGCTGACAATCTTACCAAGGCAGAAGTCAGTATAGGACCAATTCGTCCTCAAATTGATGTGGGGACCACTGATAGGCTTCCGACAAAATTTGGAGGGAAGGTAAATATCTCAGAACAGTAGTGAGGGTCAGACAAATCTGAGAAAATTGTGATCTGTTCAAAGTGTTCACAGGGTCCAGTCTGGAACCCCACATATCGAAAAGAGGATCATGTCTTTGGGAATCTAAATATACGTCCTCTTGGTGGTGGTAAACCAAAGCATGCTGTTCAGACAAACATGGAGGACAAGGCATAACTATCCCATCACATAATGGAGTAGTAATTCTCCCAGCACGAAGAGCAATATCTGGTGAATGAGGAAAAACAGTCATCAAGGAAGGAGTAGATTCAAAGCAACTGGAGAAAGTCCAAAACCTTACAAACCCGACTGACCAACTGAAGAAATGGAGCAGGAGGTGGCTGGTCCAAATTAGCCTTGTGAGAAGCTGACTTAGTAAACAAAGGTGCCGAAACAACAGAGTCCAAATTTTCTCCAGCCTGTCCATAAGCAAAAGCAGCCTCAGAACTCCCTAGACCAAATATATGTCTCCATCTCACAATGATTCAGATCACAGACAGCCTCAACTGAGAGTGACTCCTGACCTATGAGAGATGCTAGATAACAGAGGTCAATTAGAGGAGGGCTGATCAGTCTCTGTGCTAAAAACAGTAACCTCTGAATTCATGCCAGAAAACGGCATAACAGTAATAAATATTTTTTAATTAATGGTTATTAAATATAATTTATACAGAAATACCCTAGGTGGCACAAATATTGCAACCAACAACATTAACTATTGCAGTACTTCTGTAGAGAAACCCATGTCTAAATGCTTTGTCGAGAAAAAGTGATCAAATTATCTAAATGAGGTGCTTTTATACAGTACCAAGAAAGAGGGCACATTGATGTAGGTGGAGAGTATCACGAAAAAGATATATTTACTCTGCTCAATAAGCAATATCAGTAAAGCATTATCTTTATTCTGCTTAATAACCAATATCAGTAAAGCATTATCTTTATTCTGCTTAATAACCAATATCAGTAAAGCATTATCTTTATTCTGCCTAATAACCAATATCAATAA
>NW_013670234.1:6643-12946 GCF_000517525.1 Limulus polyphemus
GCATCGTTAACAATAATTGTCCTTCAGCTTTAACAGCATGCATCGTTAACAATAATTGTCCTTCAGCTTTAACAGCATGCATCGTTAACAATAATTGTCCTTCAGCTTTAACAGCATGCATCATTAACAATAATAGTCCTTCAGCTTTAACAGTATGCATCATTCACGATAATAGTCCTTTAGCTTTAACAGCATGCATCGTTAACAAAAATTGACCTTCAGCTTTAACAGCATGAATCGTTAACAATAATTGTCCTTCAGCTTTAATAGCATGCATCATTAACAATAATTGTCCTTCAGTTTTAACAGCATGCATCGTTACCAATAATTGTCCTTCAACTTTAACATTATGCATCGTTAACAATAATTGTCCTTCAGCTTTAACAGCATGCATCGTTAACAATAATTGTCTTCAGCTTTAACAGCATGCATCGTTAACAATAATTGTCCTTCAGCTTTAACAGCATGCATCGTTAACAATAATTGTCCTTCAGCTTTAACAGCATGCATCATTAACAATAATAGTCCTTCAGCTTTAACAGCATGCATTCATTATTAACACCAATAGTTTTCCTATTTCCCTATACTTATTCAATAGATAATGCTGCTTCTGTATATAATGTTTCATGGTTTTTATAAAATATTGTAAACTAATAAGAAAGCTGATGAAATGTCCTAAAATTTTATTGTGGAAGAACATTAACTGCAAAATCTACACTTGATTAGAATGAAATTGCATTGATACTCCATTTTTGATTGCAGGCTGAATTTTGTCATTTTTACCTTCTTTGCAGAAGTACGGCATAATGCGTCTAACAAAGAAAAACCTAATTATTGAGACCCGTGCCTAACAAGAACAAACCTAACCATTGAGATCTGTGTCTAACAAGAACAAAACTAACTATTGAGAACCGTGCCTAACAAGAACAAACCTAACTATTGAGACCTGTGTCTAACAAGAACAAACCTAATTATTGAGACTCATGTCTAATGAAGATAAACCTAGCTACTGAGACCTGTGCCTAACAAGAACAAACCTAACTATTGAGACCTGTGTCTAACAAGAACAAACCTAATTATTGAGACTCATGTCTAATGAAGATAAACCTAGCTACTGAGACCTGTGTCTAACAAGAAAAAAACTAACTACTGAGACCTGTGTCTAATAAGAACAAACCTAACTATTGAGACTCATGTCTAATAAAGATAAAACTAGCTACTGAGACCTGTGTCTAAGAAGGACAAACATAACTATTGAGACCCATGTCTAAGAAGGACAAACATAACTATTGAGACCCATGTTTAACAAGGACAAACATATCTATTGAGACCTGTAACTAACAAGGACAAACCTAACTGTTGAGACCAGTGTCTAACAACGACAAACTTAACTACTGAGACCAATGTCTAACAAGGACAAATGTAGCTACTGAGATCCATGTCTAACAAGAAAAAACTTAACTACTGACACCTGTGTCTAATGAGGACAAACCTAACTATTGAGACCCATATCTAACAAGGACAAATGTAGCTACTGAGATCCATGTCTAACAAGAAAAAACTTAACTACTGACACCTGTGTCTAATGAGAACAAACCTAACTATTGAGACTCATGTCTAACAAGGACAAATCTAACTATTGAGACCTGTGTCTAACAAGAACAAACCTAACTATTGAGACTCATGTCTAATGAAGATAAACCTAGCTACTGAGACCCGTATCTAACAAAGATAAACCTAATTATTGAGACCCATATCTAACGAGGAAAATCCTAACTTTTATTACAACTAGCAGTGAAATGTTAACAGAAAATCTTGATATTTTCAATTCTACCTTTTATAGCTTGTTGCTGGTACTGCCTTATATCATCCACAGTCAAGTCCCTCGTTTCATCGGTCTCTTCCACTCCCCAAGCTGTTTCTGCTGTCTGACTAAACTCCCCTCCTAATAATGCAGTTCTATTGAAACAACAATAGCGTACAGTTTGATAATAAAGTGTCATTAATAGCTATGTGTAAAACAACTCTGCAAGGCTAAGCATTTATGATGAATTGTAATAAATGAAAAGCAAATACATCAAACGTATTGTTTAATTTTTTATTCATTTAACATTTCAATTCATACCTTTAACTTGTTTGTTTTACAGCAAAGTCATATTGAGCTGTGTACATTGTAAACCATGGACAATTAATAACTGGATTTCAGTATGATAAGTCCGTAGTCTTACCACTGTCCCATCAGGGACTTGTACCTTTAACTTGTTTGTTTTACAGCAAAGTCATATTGGGCTGTGTACATTGTAAACCGTGGAGAATTAATAACTGGATTTCAGTGTGGTAAGTCCATAGTCTTACCAATGTCCCATCAGGGACTTGTACCTTTAACAGTTCCTAACCAACTTAATACCAAACTAATTCAAAATATTATATCAAAACCTTAATTTGTAGAGCTTAATTTACAGCTTGTTATATGTTATATAACCACCAAGACATAACCATTAACAACAACCACACTTATTACAAATCTCAAAACATTTCATTAGATAACCACCAAGACATAACCATTAACAACAATCACTTATTCTGAAACTCACAACATATGTTAGATAACCACAAAAATATATAACCATTCACAACAACCACACTTATTACAAATCTCAAAACATTTCATTAGATAACCATCAAGACATATAACCATTAACAACAATCACTTATTCCAAAACATTTCATTATATAACCATCAAGACATAACCATTAACAACAATCACTTATTCCAAAACACAAAACATTTCATTATATAACCACCAAGCCATATAACCATTAACAACAATCACTTATTCTGAAACTCACAACATATGTTAGATAACCACAAAAATATATAACCATTCACAACAACCACACTTATTACAAATCTCAAAACATTTCATTAGATAACCATCAAGACATAACCATTAACAACAATCACTTATTCTGAAACTCACAACATATGTTAGATAACCACAAAAATATATAATCATTAACAACAATCACACTTACTAAAAAATTCATAACATTTTGTTACATAACCACCAAGACATATATATCACCATTAACAACAATCACACTTATTAAAAAACTCATAACATTTTGTAACATAACCACCAAGATATATATATATCACCATTAACAACAATCACACTTATTAAAAAACTCATAACATTTTGTAACATAACCACCAAGATATATATATATCACCATTAACAACAATCACACTTATTCCAAAACTCTGCAAACATTAATGCTTCTGACATTGGAATGAGCTCTAAAACTGAGTCTGTAAAGTCCTCTTATAATCATTCACACACACCTTTCTAATTACACATTAAAACTGAGTCTGTAAAGTCCTCTTATAATCATTCACACCTTTCTAATTACACATTAAAACTGAGTCTGTAAAGTCCTCTTATAATCATTCACACCTTTCTAATTACACATTAAAACTGAGTCTGTAAAGTCCTCTTATAATCATTCACACCTTTCTAATTACACATAAGCCATATCAACAAAATTTTCATTTTTCTAATACTCTATTAAAGACTTACTTATATTAGAAAATGAACAAAGAATTTAATTAGACAAAAGAGTAACATTGGTAATAAAAATACTGATTTGGTTTGCTATGCTAAAGAAAATCTTAGGTGTCTATAATAAAAATCGTAGAAATAATAAAATAACATATGAAATACTTAATCAAAACATCAATTTTATTAACTAATGATTTGATTAAGTATTTCCTATGAAAGTTTTTATTTCTAACCCTAAATTTGCAACTTAACTAGACACAGATCAAAACACATGGCCAAAACAACTTGCTGCAGGATACAGTGTGTTATTAACAGGAGTGATAATTTAGCAATTTTCCACCTTCTGTATCTCAGACTGTGGTAACCCAAACTATCCCATATTTTCAGTGTATGTGCTCTACTGGACTCTTACCTCACATACCAAATTTCAAGGCAATCCATTAAGAAATACCCGAGATATAATGTCTCTAATTATAATTTAGTTTCTTCCTTTTTTTTTCTTTGCATCAAAGTATGGAAAGTTAATATTTTCCAAAACTGAAAATGTATTTCCAATCATACTTACATTGCCTGCCAGGGTTTCTTCCTTTGTCCATCTAAGCATTGGTCAGATTATTTTCTCACTTGCTTCAGTCTTTTATACCCCCACTTAATTGCCCTTTAGAATTATTGTCTCATGACACCTTCCACCTGTTTCAATGCTTCCTCTATCTTGGTACTGTATAAAAGCACATAATGTTATCACTTTTTTAAGACTGACTCAATCTGCAGTCTCTAACACCAGCTCTTAGTGGGGAGGAAGGGCAGGAGAGTGTAAAAGGAGGTAAGTATTATTGTAAATACATTTCGTTTTAAGAAAATGTTACCTTCCAAACATACATACATTCTCTCCCACTTGTAGCTAGAATCTCACATTGTTCAGGTGGAAGGGCTGGTGATGGCATTATCCATACAGAGATCATCTGCATAGATCATGGGTGTACCAAGATAAAATGTTTACCCAACTGCACTACATCCAGAACAGGTATGCTCTTTACCCTGGACTTAATTTCTATATCATGGGTGGATTTGTACATGAGTGATCATCACTACAGGCCAGCCCCAAAGATGGGACAACTCTGTGTTTGGAATTATGAGGAGATAGTGGACCTCCTTCCATGAACAATGTACTGAACCAATACTGATCAAAAAGAAGGGCCATGCTTAACCCAACTGGATAGCAGAGCATCAAATCTGAACTGTATTGCGAGTAGGCTCCCACATAGGCTGGTTCCACTCCTACCAACATCCAGGAACCCAGGTAGAAGGGCCCCTAACTTTGTCATCTTCTCTGAGAGTGGTGGAATTCACTCAAACACTCTGGAAGAAAAGACTCTGTCCACCACCACTGGAAATCAGATGTGGTAGAGACTCCCTAGTTCCACTAGTGGAATCTGGGGGGGGGGGGGGTAATGCACATTGGTGAGTCCTGAGGAACAGTATAATAGGTGAACCATGTTCCCTAAATTTTTAAAAGCAAACCGAACCCGATTTATTAAATATGATGATTGGCAGGGACGAGCAGAATCCCTTTATGCTTTACGCATAACAGTCCATGAGTGGCAGTCCAGCATAGTACTGTAAGACCACCTGGTCAGCTCCTAAGTATTCTTATGGAACACCTCATTTCTACAGAGTCTGTAGCAACATTCGCCACAAAGTGGGATCCAGTGAAAATTGGGTAAAGGACCCTGAAAGATAAAGAAGAAACAAGTGTAGCAATGAGAATACTCAGCCCTCGGTATAACCTAACAGAAGTGGTTAAGATAGCTACAGAGGGTAGTCGAACACCTTCAGATGAAGATACTGCCAGATAATGTGAGATAAGAGTATTGGGGGAGATCCACATACCAGCCCACACAATGTCCTCCAGCAGGCAATTCAACTGGGCTGCTAAGGACATAGAAATGTGACTAATCTGATTAGACATGACTCGTGGAAGATTCATGGCCTTCAAAGAGAGCCCACAATATGCACAGAATTCCAAGAAACAACAGACAGAAAACAGCAAACAGAAAAAAATTCTTCAGAGGAAAAAAGCTGTTGTTTATTTGATCTTGAAAACGGTTATTCACATGTTAACATTAATTCATCGTACCATTGGTGTACCTGGTCTCTTGATACTCTTAATCAAATATTTTTAATTAGTACTGAAATACAGAAGTTTCTGGTCAAATTTATACAGAAAATAGCAGTTGAGTTTTGTTAAAGAAAGTTTATGTTTTGTCATTATTGTCTGTAGAGAAAGTTTATGTTTTGTCATTATTGTTTGTAGAGAAAGTTTATGGTTTGCCATTATTGTCTATAGAGAAACTTTAGGGTTTGTCATTATTGTTTATAGAGAAAGTTTAGGGTTTGCCATTATTGTCTGCAAAGAAAGTTTAGGGTTTGTCATTATTGTCTGTAGAGAAAGTTTAGGGTTTGTCATTATTGTTTGTAAAGAAAGTTTAGGGTTTACCATTATTGTCTGCAAAGAAAGTTTATTGTCTGCAAAGAAAGTTTAGGGTTTACCATTATTGTCTGCAAAGAAAGTTTAGGGTTTACCATTACTGTCTGCAAAGAAAGTTTAGAGTTTGTCATTATTGTCTGTAGAGAAAGTTTATGGTTTGTCATTATTGTCTGTAGAGAAAGTTTAGGGTTTGTCATTATTGTCTGTAGAGAAAGTTTAGGGTTTGTCATTATTGTCTGTAAAGAAAGTTTA
>NW_013670234.1:13946-21131 GCF_000517525.1 Limulus polyphemus
GTCTGTAAAGAAAGTTTAGAATTTGTCATTATTGTCTATAGAAAAAGTTTAGGGTTTGTCATTATTGTTTGTAGATAAAGTTTAGAGTTTGCCATTATTGTCTGCAAAGAAAGTTTAGGGTTTGTCATTATTGTCTGTAGAGAAAGTTTATGGTTTGTCATTATTGTCTGTAGAGAAAGTTTAGGGTTTGTCATTATTGTCTGTAAAGAAAGTTTAGGGTTTACCATTATTGTCTGCAAAGAAAGTTTAGGGTTTACCATTATTGTCTGCAAAGAAAGTTTAGGGTTTGTCATTATTGTCTGTAGAGAAAGTTTATGGTTTGTCATTATTGTCTGTAGAGAAAGTTTAGGGTTTGTCATTATTGTCTGTAAAGAAAGTTTAGGGTTTGTCGTTATTGTCTGTAAAGAAAGTTTGGGGTTTGTCATTATTGTCTGTAAAGAAATATATGGTTTGTCATTACTATCTATAGAGAAAGTTTATGGTTTGTTATTATTGTCTTTAGTTAAAATTTATTGTTTATTATTATTGCCTCTGTAAGGGATTTATAAAAAATTACGAAAACTAATTCTTTACAATTAAACTTCATTCCAAAACAGCTTCTAGCAAGAACAAAAAAATCATAATTATGTTAAAATCAAACGTGAATCAGTACTTCAAGACTCACTGAGAGTGTAAAGGTTAATGGTTAAATAATAGTAACTGCTAGAAATATCTGTAACCTTCTTCAGGTTTATAGTCTGGACAAAGAAAGCCAAGTTTATTACAGCTCCATTGTTTCAGTGCACATACAAACCACTTGGTTCCTTTGCTCTACTATTCCAGTCAACATACAAACCAGTTGATGTTTAGCTGTAGTGTTCCAGTCCACATAACAATCAGTTGGTAACTTTGCTCCACTGTTCTGGTGACTAGAAGCAGGCATACACTAGAATCTCTATGAAAGTGGCAGCATCAGAAGGAATCAGTCAGCTAAGTTTTATGTACGTAAACATGTAAGTTGTGAAGAGTCAAGTTTGAGTATTTCCTTTCTTGCACAGGAAAAAAGAGTAAGAGGATAAGAACATCAAAACAAAATAATAGTGTGTTGTACAAGAGGAAACTAAATACTCAGTGGCAGAACTTTAATTAATCTGTCGAAGAAGTGAGAAGAATGTTTTCACAGGATGTATTTAACACATAAAAATATCAACAGTAAAGACTAGTTTATTTCAGTATACTCTCACCAAAG
The DNA here is from genome assembly GCF_000517525.1 of Limulus polyphemus. Taxonomy (NCBI): domain Eukaryota; kingdom Metazoa; phylum Arthropoda; class Merostomata; order Xiphosura; family Limulidae; genus Limulus; species Limulus polyphemus. The sequence goes on from NW_013670234.1 coordinate 15,175, forward strand.
CTTCTCATTCTTACCTTCCTTCTCCATATCCAGTGGTTCGTTCATTGAAAATCAACTCGATTTGCCTTTGTTTACTCTCCAACTTTTCCAACAACCTCTGTCTCCTCTCAACTTCTCGTTGTGTACTGAATCAAAGGTCAAGGATTTGTGTTATAATAAACATTCAACAATTATAGTAACAGATCGTAAGTTAGTGAACATCAGTAATTACAAGTAAACTTGCCTAAATAATGTGATTAAAAATTCTAAATTTTCAAAATAAAAGATTAAAGAAATACAATTAGGTAGAAAAAATTGTTATTGTGTTTCCACACCTGGGTCAAATTAAATTACATTTTTCATTAACTTTTACTAAACAAAATGGACAGATTGAAGAATAAAATTATACACATATCAAATCTTTATGAACATTTTAAAATTCTGGTTTTGTCTTCTCCATTTATAGTTCACATATCCTCTAATCTTAACCCCAGTTACTGAATTTAAACAACTTCAAAAGTTTGAAACTTCATCAATATATTTTACAGACTGGTTTATCTAGACCCTACATGTTCTACACCGAACATAAACAAACAGATCTTAATTAATGTAGTTTATACAGTAGTTTATCTAGACCCAATGTGCTGTACACCGAACCCAAACTAACAGATCTCACTTAATATATTTTACAGACTGGTTTATCTAGACCCTATGTGTTCTTCACTGAGCCTAAACAAACAGATCTTAATTAATGTATTTTATAGACTGGTTTATCTAGACCCTATGTGCTGTACATTGAGCCTGAACAAACAGATCTTTATTAATGTAGTTTGTAAACTGGTTTATCTAGACTCCATGTGTTCTTCACTGAGCCTAAACAAACAGATCTTAATTAATATATTTTATAGACTAGTTTATCAAGATCCTATGTGCTGTACATCGAGCCTGAACAAACAGATCTTAATAATGTATTTTATAGACTGGTTTATCTAGATCCTATGTGTTGTACATTGAGCCTGAACAAACAGATCTTAATTAATGTATCTTATAGATGATTTATCTAGACCCTATGTAACAAGACACTGCACTTTTCTTACTATGACTCAGAAATGACTTCTTGCAGGTCTCTTTATGGATGGTCCTAAGTTGATCTATATACCTTTGTTTTCTATTGTTATTACGTAAAAGTAATATCCATATTTTGGAAATTCTGAATCCATGGTTCAAACACATCTTTATGATCTGACTATATGAATATTTTGCATTGGAAAAGGCCGTTATACTCTCCTCGAAAGCAATTAATTTTTGATGGCACCACACTACCTACGAAACTCCAAACAATATCAAATTGTAGCTCTGATACACGTTATTCCACCACAGCTTTATATTGGCTGTTTTAGTCACATGACTTGCTGATTTGCATATTCAAAATCACTTTAATATAACTACTCCATCCACTATAGTTGTGAAAGTTTTCTTGTATTTGCTCTTCCTTACAATGTGTTGTTGCATAACCAGTTGTTTCTAAATTATTAGTTCATAAACATATTTGAAAGAAAATATTCTGTTATTTTTGCTGACTTTTATGATATTTGTACAATACTAACAGTTTATATGAATAATACAATACAATGCAATGAACAAGGATACATGAAGTATGATGACGATGATTTCTTTAGATCTTCTTTCAAGGTGTTCAAGTCTCTATTAAACTGTTGTATTGAATGCCTGGCTTGTGCATTCAGCTGGTAAAGAGAAATAACAAACTTTACAGCTTCCTACTCTTTATAATACTAGTGAAGAGTGACAATAACCTAAATCTGTTAATCAAACTAAAACATAGAGCCTTTCAGTTACTTCATAATCATTTCATGTAAACAACTTAATATGAAGAAAAATTACACAACCTCTTTCTTGTTTATGCAGTTTGATACTCTCATCTTTAGAATAATGTTCTTTCAAATATATTAATAATTATTTAAAGACTATTTATTTGAAGATTTACACTAAACCACTTTAACAAATCTCTTTATTTACAATTTTTTAAATTAGTTTTGGTGCATTTTTATCTTGGGTTTTCATCATTTTTCTTTGCAATTACCACAGTTTATTTCTATATTTATAGCTATTTTAAGCCTCTTTTCATGAGTGCATTTAAAGTTAATGAAAACTAAAAAAAAGGCAAAGGCTCAAGTTTAGTTGGTACAGTTATCTGTCAGCATGATACAAAGGTCATATGTTTCTACTTTCTGTTGTACTTCTACAGCAAACTGTGATTACAATAAACTATCATCTCTCTGTTATGCAACAACAGTTGGAAAACAAATAAGCCTAATATTGAGAATTTTGGGTTATCGTTGTTTGTTTTCTCTGTTTAATTTCAACTGAGAAAAACCTGTACATCAAGTCTCATTAAATGAATAATTTCAAGTTCATATGAATAGAATCTAAAACTAAGTAAAAAAAGAGCTTGATAAAATCAAAATTATTTCTAAAAATTTATACATATAAATATAATAAACTAGTATAAAAAAGTACTTTCAAAAATCTTCACAAGTGCTCCTCAAAACTGATATCTAGTTTAGTAACGTGTCCTACATACAAGCAGAATATTACCTGAGCATATCCTGATGTATTTCGCTGTAACTGATTACGTTTTGTAATCTTCTCCATAATTTCTCGAGCTCCGTCTTCACATGCATCGCAAGCTTTTAACCTGATAGTTGAGAAGAAAATTGTTAATCATTCAGTTAAAATAAAAACTATATAAGTTTCTGTTTCAAATACATTAATTTCTTTCCATCTTAAAAATCTTTTTATTCAAAACATTTGTGCCATTAGTTTGTTAGTGAGGTTTCTATATACTTTTGGGAATTGTTTTATACCAGTAAGTGTTTTTTCATAAAAACCACTAAAAATCCAAGAATGTTGATAAACATTTTGATTACACATCCATAAATTTCTTTCATCAAAATCAGTTCCCTGTTTTATTTATGCTATTTTTCTGCCTTTCTTCTAATTGAAAACTGTTGTATCCTTTTCTTAAGAGGGTGGATTACCTTTTTTAGATATACATTTCTTTGCATAATGTGTCAATTAAGTCTTATTCTCAAGCATTCAACTTGTATTTAAACATCATCTAATATCTTTCCAACTCAGGAACTACATGCTGTACAGGAAATCTTCTAGGCTTTGCTAATACAAGTCCTATCTGTTCCTACAGCAATCTTATTTGACATCTTTGTGAAAAAGTAGCATCACATCTCACAACATGTGGCAAGTATATAAAACATATACTTACTTATTAGAATAACATCTATACAAAACATATTATGTTCTTCTCTATTTATAACATATCAAAAATCTTTATTTGTACCAAAAGATGGACATTGAGTTAGTTTTTTGTTTTGTTTTTCAAAATAAGTCTACTAGATAATATAAATCTAACCCATTGTTTGCAAACACCAAAACTGTCATGCCAAAACTTGTGTAACAAACTGACTAGTGAGTAAGGATGTACTTAAGTTTATGCTAATAGTAACATGATAATAAGTTGCGAAACTACGATTTATAAGCATAATGAAGTTATATATGTTTTTGGGGGTACATACCTAAAGACAGACCAATGTTCTTTCGAAACATGTAGTATGTTTCCCCAAAAATTAATCACTTCATTATGCTTGTAAATCGTTGTTTGCCAAATTATTACCAAACAAACTGACTAACGAAATTTTTTAATAGATACTATTGGATTGTGTGAAGTCAATTATCACTAGTGCATATCAGTCAGTTACGTAAGTTACGGTGCTCAGCAAGCAATCCTGGCGTCAAGGTTTGCGAATTGCAGTGTGTGAAAAGTACTTTAATTTTCAAAACTGTTAATAATTCGGGAATTTTATAGAATCGTAATAACAATTACATTACAAATACAATTTACAGTAACTATAGTGAAAACCCCAGAACCAGTTATGAGAAAATCTAAACTGTTTCAACTTAAAACTAAACATTAAATTCAAATTGAACAGCACCATCGTTAATAATATAAAAAAAATTAAACCCAACGAGCCCTTATCAATATTCTTCAGGATACATCAATGTAAAAACAGACACCTTTGAATAATTACATACAAAGTAACGTTTGGTACAAAATAAGAAATTATATTATTTTTACAAACGTTCAAATACTGATCTTAGTCTTACCAAGTGTCTCCTCTACTCGTCGCCATGATTGTTTATCATATGACAATTAGCGCCGTTTTGTATTACAAATTATACAAAAAGTACATAAAAATATCAAAATAGTTAGAAAACACCGAAGATGAAAAATCGAAATTATGAGAAATTTTTCTAAGGTAAGTAAGGTAACCTAATTCGTTCGATATTAATTGAAGGATATCGAAACTGACATAGGATAAGGAGCCTTATTTCGTACCTATTTCAACTTAGTATTATTAATAGGAACTTCTGAGTGAAAATAATTAGTGCTTATGACAATATGTGAAATATAGACTCGTACCAGTTATGGTGTATTTGGAGAATGTCCATAAGCTGGCTAGCTTGTTTGAATTGTACATACTGTACCGAGTGGTCATTACAGCCACTGCAGCCAGTTTCATCTGGGAACCCGTCTCGCCTCTTCCTTCCTAAGATTTGGTTGCTCTTTAAAGAATTCCAGCTTTAGAAAGGTTTCCATGAGTTTTTGAATGTTATGCGCTTGTCAGAAGGAAGAACACAACTGACATTGTTGCTGGGTTGTGACAACATAATACCGCCTCTGACGAGACATCTGATTGGCAGACACTTTTCTTCTTCTCTAGCTCCATCTCCTCCTTAGGTAGTATCATTAGGGGCAGTGTAGAGAGCTGCTGGGATTGGCTGAAGACTCTGCTACTGCAGGGTCGAGTCCACGGGAGTTGTTTGAACCCTGGATGTCTTGGAGGTACTCCCTTCTACAGTAAATGGTAAAAAAGATTCACATAATTCCACAAAATAGGCCATTGGCTAGACAGGTAGAAAGACTGACCATGGGTAGAACCTGTCATTAAATACCGAAAGTACAAGTTCAAATGCAAGGCCAACGGTTCAGTAAAGTGCTTAGGTCAAGAGGGAAGTAACACATTCTTATGACTACAAATTATAATGCCAGGAATTAATCAAATGACAATTCTACATGCTCCATGCACCCTATTTCACCAGTAAAACATGTATCCCTAGAACCTGATAACTTCCTGATACTCCATCTTCATTAGGTCTCCAATTGGTGGCCATATTGCGTCCTGTTGTTCTTGACATTTAACTAATATACACAGCTTACTCTCTGGCCTAGCCTCATTCTTCTTACTGCTGTTACGACAGCGGAAGTAATGTGACTCTGGTAACACATGATGAGTATCTAGAAGATTCACGAAGAAGCGAGTGCAATCTAGATGTGCGCTTTTATAGTACATAAGCCGGCAAATAAAGTGACGGCAAGAATAGTTGCATATAGAGAGATTGAAGATATAGACACGGATAATCGAGTCAAGCAGGCGGTAGGCACCTAAAGTATCGTTGTGAATTGTAGCGTGTGTTGAAGTTAAAGTGACTGTGGAAATTAAGTGTATTGCAAAGTTGAATTGAGAAAGAATAAACTAGTTTTATTTAAGAAAGGACTTGTATCGCAGAAGTTTCTTGGAAAGAATTTCTACAGAAAATTAACAAACGAACACAGACGTAACACTACTAATAATCACAGCTTACTCTCTGGCCTAGCCTCATTCTTCCTACTACTAATAAACACAGCTTACTCTCTGGCCTAGCCTGATTCTTCTTACTACTAATAAACACAGCTTACTCTTTTGCCTAGTCTCATTCTTCGTACTATTAATAAACACAGTTTACTCTCTAGCCTAACCTAATTCTTCGTACTGTTACGTCTCTGGTCGTTAGTTAATTTTCCGTAAAAATTCATTCCGAAGAAACTTTAGCGATACATGTCC
>NW_013670234.1:22071-26396 GCF_000517525.1 Limulus polyphemus
TACTACTAATAAACAGAGCTTACTCTGGTGTAGCTTCATTCTTCTTACTATTAATAAACACAGCTTACTCTCTGGCCTAGCCTGATTCTTCTTACTACTAATAAACAGAGCTTACTCTGGTGTAGCTTCATTCTTCTTACTAGTAATAAACACAGCTTACTCTCTGGCCTAGCCTGATTCTTCTTACTACTAACAAACACAGCTTACTCTGGTCTAGCTTCATTCTTCTTACTAGTAATAAACACAGCTTACTCTCTGGCTTAGCCTAATTCTTCGTACTACTAATAAACACAGCTTACTCTCTGGCCAAGCCTAATTATTTTTACTACTAATAAACACGGCTTACTCTCTGGCCTAGCCTGATTCTTCTTACTACTAATAAACACAGCTTACGTTGGTCTAGCTTCATTCTTCTTACTAGTAATAAACACATCTTACTCTCTGGCCTAGCCTAATTATTTTTACTACTAATAAACACAGCTTACTCTCTGGCTTAGCCTAATTCTTCTTACTACTACTTCTTGCTTTCTATTGTGTAATTGATTCAGGGATGATATACAACTCTCGGGGATCACTATATAAAATGTTCACATATATATATATATGTGTGTGTACAATTATGCGCACATATTTATTTATTTGTACATATATTACCAGCATAAATTGTCAAATACTCTCATATTTTATAAATTATTTCAGGCTCTCACATGAATTACTAGGATAACCTTCTTGAGTTACTTAATTTGGCTACTTGGGTTACATGAAGCAATGCTTGGGTTACCTTCCAAAGCTTTGCTTGGGTAGCGACATTATTGCAATCTAGGAGTTGTCACCTTGAACTGGGTTTTCATTTCTGGTATCACAAAATAAATAATCATGGCAAAAGTTGGACGAACCAAAACTTTTTAGTTAAAAGTCTAATCAGCCAGTATTTTTAGTATTTTTCACTACTGTATCTCAATATTCACTCAGAGGAAAAACATCCCTTCTCTGCTCGTAGAATCAGCATACTTCCCAGGTAAGTAAATGAAAATATAGAATGTAAAAGGTAGAATGCTCCATACAATTTCCACCACTCAGCTAGATCATGGGAGTGATTCTCTCACAATGTCAGGCAATGTTTTACATCGGAAAATTCACTCAATGACTTGGAAATCAAGTGTTGTAATGCCCTTTCAGTCATGATTTTTCAATTACATGTTTATCCTAGCTTATGAAATACATCAAATGGTAATCCCGAAATGTAGTGCTTACATCACACCATGAAATACTATCTGACAGCTCAGAGAGCAAATGGCACAATGCTCTTAAAGTTGAGTTTTCAAATTTCTTGCTACCATGTCATATTTAGTCGTGCAAACTTTTCATGTACTAGGTATTATATTATTGTTCAACTTAATGACTGTCTTAGCTGCTGATAATTGAGTAATAACCACACAATGTAGTAAATGAGTCATATGTCAAAATACCACCTGATAGATCAGAAATCGTACGCTGCAACACTCTTTCAATCATTGGTTGCTTGCTCTAATTTTGTCCTAATTGTTATGATGATTGGGTGGTAATCATACAATGTATTGCATACTTTGTGCTTTACACTATCACTCAATGACACGGAAAGCAAGGAATGTCATGTCTTTACAGGCAGTAGTTTTTAATTGCCCGACTATCCTAATCGATCAGTCACACTCATATTGATCTGAATGGCAACATCAACAGCTAAACAGGCAGTCAGAGTTGTCTTTTACCTTTGATTCTAGAGACTCTTCATATGATTCATCATGGACAGCCAAACAAGTACGTTCAACTCTTTATCCTTCATCAAGAGTGTTGGTATGACTTGAGATGGCATATTTGGTATGACTGTTCGGTCTCAAGTCTTAGACTACTGTCCAAGAGATTCATCAGAGATGTGTGGATGCGGCACATGCCTTGCATCCATTATAACTCATACTTTAATGGACCAAGTTGCCACAGTTTGATAAATTGGATCCCCTCTAACTCTTGTTTTTTGCAATAGAAAACAATTTCGTAGATCTTAACCTGTCCTTGTATTACAGCCTTTTCATCTCAGGTATCATCCCAGTAGCCCTCCTCCGAACCCTCTACAATAATTCAATGTCCTTTCTAAGGTAAGGAACTCAAGACTGAACACAGTACTCCAAATGTTGCTTAACCAATGACCTATACATTGACATTATAACCTATTTAGGCTTGTATTTAATATTTCTGTAGATACAACCTAAAATACTAATTGCCATGCTGCAAGCAATAGCAATGGGGACATCCTCTCATGGGAGATGACCAGACATCACACCAACATAGAGTAGTATATCCTGCCTGACATGAGTTTATTTTGCAAACGTCTTGTAGATATCTGCTCAGTTTTTCTGTATACTGTTATCACACATGGTAAGTGTTCATACCAGTTGGTTGTCAGGATCAACAAACTTTGCAAGCAATTACCAATTACCATGTACTAATTACCGCATTGGTTTAAAGTGGTGGTACAGTACACCTTCCTGCACTTGAAACTAACCATACAATTTCCACAGGCTACAAGCATCCATGCTATTAGTGCTGGTCAAATTTAGCTTGCTGCTTGGCAAAGAGCACCTATGCTAAATCATGATATTTTAGTTACTCTTACCAGTATTCCCAAAGTGTTAACTATGGTGTTCATGAAGCTCCTACTTCATGATTTCTGTTTGCTATGGTAGAAATGGCTGTAGTGTAAACTCCCACATGGTGTCCAGTATCAAGACATCCTACGAAAGACAAGGACTCACCATGGTTCAAGAAAGTCTGTTGTTACAATTTTCTGTGCCCATGCAATTCATTATGAGTTTTGTCTGAATATACTCCATTATTGTAGCACACACAGGGAACAAAAGTGCAAAATGCATTCTTGCAGCAACGAGTCGCGAATGATGAACCCCCAAATTTACAGTCCGATCACGCTACCCAATAATCTATGCTTGGCCCTTAGAAGAACTTGCCATTTCATTCGCTAAAAAGTGCTATCTTAGTACTAGTAATAGGCATCTGTAAGTCTCGCAAGACTATAGATTAGGCACCAATAAATGTCTAATTGTTTAGGCACTTTCTTACGTGACTGTGTAGTCCTATTTAGGACAAGCACACTCTGTTGCAGTTTGAGCAGGCAAAGATTGTTGTTGAGCGTGAAGGATGTTGTGCCGAATTCTTTCTGATGGTCCTTTTTCTTTTGCTTGCTGAGTTTTTACTTTCATTTTTCGCCATGCCTTCCTTCACACAGCTTTTTGAAGCACTTCAATTTTCTGCTACTTCTTCCCAGTTGTCAACAAAAATTTCAAAAGTTTTCATATACCCTTTGCAAGCGTCCTTGTAGCGTATATTGGGACATTCAAATGATCTTTTTTCCTATTGCTAGCTCCACATACAGTATGTCTTTAGGGATTCTTCCATCTTTCATCCCCTTGTGTGTCCAAGCCATCTCAACTTTCCCTGACTTAACAGAGAGAAGTATGATCAGTGTATTGGCGCACTCAAGCATTTTTTGTTGGTGATTTTGTCCCGTCATGTTATCCCGAGGATCCTGCAGTGACAGTACACGTGTAAATTATTGAACTATCTTATTCAATCACTATTAATTTTAAATTCTAACTCTGAATTATTAAATACAGTGAAATCTGTTACCACTCTGTGACTCTCTTATATAGACTAAACTATAAAATTTTTCCAAGAATATTTTTAATATCCTTTAACTAACATCATCAAATTTTGGGTTATTTTGGGACTGTATTAAAAATAAAGTTGTCGTCGAAATCTATAAGACATACTAACAAAAAATAAGTCATTAATACTTATTCTTAACCTGATGATGACCTAAAAAGGTCGAAACGTCGTTAACTTGTTTTGTGTTTTTCAAATAAAAGTTTTCAATACCCATCTCAGCCGTCTCTACTATAGATATATATTGTCACGTCTCCGTTTGTTAATTAACTTTCCGTAACTTCGTTCCGACGAAACTTAAGCGATACAAGTCCTTTCTTAATAAAACTGGTTTATTCTTTCCGAATATAACTTTATCGATACACTCAACTTCCACAGTTGCGCTAAACAAACGCTATAACAACGAACGTCAATAATACTTCTGACTGCAGATCAATTACTCACTGTCTATACACACATTACATTACCTTCCGCGTCACGTTTTCCCCTCTTTTATATACCAGACTACCCTATCTAGTAAATACTAGAGCATTCATGAAAGAACAAGATAGTTCTAGAAACTAGAGGGCACCACGGTAGTCATGTGACTCGCTGACGCAACACTGCTCCCT
>NW_013670234.1:27388-29965 GCF_000517525.1 Limulus polyphemus
CATTTTTTTGGGACACCCTGTATATATTCTCTCTCTCTCTCTTTATTATTGCTTGCTGAGCTAATACTTAATATTTAAAAGAAAAGTATTGAATATGAGAAATGTGAATTTCTTTGCCTTGGTTGGTTCAGAAAGTTTTAATAAACAATAATATTTATTTCTTATTTAAAAATTCAACATCATTTTTTTGCCTTTTAGCTTAAAAAATAAAAATTCATAAAATTGGTCTCAGTCTGAATTCTAAATAATGTTATTTATAATTTAATGTACTTATTCTCTTAGACTTGTGATATTATTAACCATGGTCTGAAGTTCAGGAACCACTATTGATTAAACATGCCTGGTCTTGTTGCTTGTAACCGTCGTTGGGGAATTGGAAGTGACGACCTCCTCTTTCCAGCATTATTTGAGATAGGGATCCGTATGCTGTGGTAGGTAGACATGGTTTGAAATTAAAGGCTATATAGATCACCAACTTGGACGTTTGTGTCATAATATGAAGTATCGTAAAACTTGGAATGGACATGACACAAATGGTGGATAGTTCTATAGTATATGATTGTGATATCTTATAATATTGCTTTTGTTTCTTGTATTTGGTATGTATAGCGACAGTTGTACTTGTTGTAAAAAGCTAATATAAAGCTATTAGTGTTTCATATATTGTGATGTAAAATAGTGATGTACCCTTATTTTGATATGCTGTTTACAATAATACACTTGATCATTTGCTTATTCATAACACCTGTTTATTGCACGAGAAATTAAAAAGATTTAGCCATTTCATTTAGAAATTATACTATTTTGCAGAATTATACTATTTTCACAGAAAGAAGTAAACAATTTTTAAATGGGTATGATAATTTAAAGTGTAATATATGGTGGCCAGGACAACAAGAGTGCACTTTGTATGTATGAAAGAAGTGGAGCAAAGGTTTAAATTAAGAAGAGTAAAATAAAGAAATGTAAGGAATAAAATACTTATTTCCACTTAGTAATAAAAACTAAAGTAAAGTAACACATTTAAAGTATGAAACATGATTTTCATAAATATTTTTTAGCATTTATGCAACAGCTTAATATTGGATTTTAATATTGGAATATATCAAGTTGTTAAGCTATAGAAAATAATTCACTTAAGAGTAGATTATTATGAGATGTATGTGTTTTTGTTAAAATCATCAACAAGCCAACAGGGTGGAATGGTGAACACACTATACACTACTTGATAGTTATTTTTTTAATAGCTGCCCATTATAAGAATTGGTTGGAGAATAGATTTAGAATTAATTCATTGTTATTTCACTGTAGTTACTCTGTGAATGTATTCAATCATCAATTATGTGTCTTAACTGAAACAGTTTTTAGAACACTGAACTGTTATATAGTGTGTATCCGAAGTCATAAACTGCAAAGTAATTGGTGAGTAAACATTTTGTAAACTTGGCTTATGGTAACAATGTCACTCAAATGAGGAGTCACTTGAAAAACTATAAGAGACAAGATTACTAAAAATTGTTAATTTAAAAATAGGGGTCTTCAAAAATTACAGAAACAAGATAAGTACCTTAAAGTGAAAATGCAATTACAAAAAAAGTAAACAAACAAGCTTAATGTTTGAAACATAGTGTTGGCATTAGTTCCTCAAGCTGCAATTCCATATTTTGACTCCATGTCTAAAAGTTGTAATATTTAGGAGAGTCAAAATAGGGATTTGTAGCTTGAAGACATAATGTCAACACTATGTCTCAAACATTAAACTTCTTTTGTGAAGATACACTTACCATATTAAAAATTATAGCATGCAAACTGTGATGATTGCTTTGTGATTATGAAATCAGTCACAACATGGAAACTGTGATGGTTACTTTGTGATTATGAACTCAGTCACAACATGCAAACTGTGATGATTGCTTTGTGATTATGAAATCAGTCACAACATGGAAAGTGTGATGTTTACTTTGTGATTGTGAACTCAGTCACAACGTGGAAACTGTGATGGTTACTTTGTGATTACGAATTCAGTCACAACATGGAAACTGTGAAATTAGGAATTCAATCACAACTTGGAAAGTGTGATGGTTACTTTGTGATTATGAACTTAGTCACAACATGGAAACTGTGATGGTTACTTTGTGATTATGAAATCAGTCACAACATGGAAAGTGTGATGTTACTTGTGATTGTTCACAACATGGAAACTGTGATGGTTACTTTGTGATTATGAACTCAGTCACAACATGGAAACTGTGATGGTTACTTTGTGATTATGAACTCAGTCACAACATGGAAACTGTGATGGTTACTTTGTGATTATGAACTCGGTCACAACATGGAAACTGTGATGGTTACTTTGTGATCATGAACTCAGTCACAACATGGAAACCGTGATGGTTACTTTGTGATTATGAATTTAGTCACAACATGGAAACTGTGATGGTTACTTTGTGATTATGAATTCAGTCACAACATGGAAACTGTGATGGTTACTTTGTGATTATGAACTCAGTCACAACATGGAAACTGTGATGGTTACTTTGTGATTATGAACTCAGTCACAACATGGAAACTGTGATG
>NW_013670234.1:30669-39459 GCF_000517525.1 Limulus polyphemus
TGCCCTATTTCAAGCACTGTGTATTGTAAGATGATGTATTTTAGGATTTTTATGTTTTATGTTTTAGAAATCTACTTTTACTTCTTAGGGATTATTTCAAAAACATTTTCTTAAATTTTGTCTATTTGAAGAAAGTGGTGGGTTCTTATTTAAACATTGACTTGTGGTCAGATGTTTGCTCATGTTTCTTTGAGAAGACTATGAATTGAGTTTGTACATATTCAAATATGCCGTCGATTATTGAAGTAAATACTAATAATACGTCTAGTGATTAATGCTGTCAACAAATCTGTTTTTCTTTTCTTAAAGGTTGTGTGTTGTCATAGGAATATTTGTGAAACACCAAATTCATGCAAGCTGCGATGGTTCAGAACTGTTAAGCATCTACTTGATTGGAGTTTTAGTTTGGTTGACCTTAGTTATAGCTGTCAATATGGTGATCATATGGTTTACTACTAAGGGATCAATTATTGAGGTAAGTTTTTATGTTCTTTCTCTGCACAGTGGACATGGTTTGAAAGTAATTATCACTTGTCAGTTTCTCATTATTGTTCATTTGTTCAAATAATATTCCTAAAGTGTCCAAAGTTATTTGTGTTTATTTTAAATTTCTTGCAGCTAATGCAGAGTTAGGTTATGAAGAACAATATAATATTCTGTATTAACAGTTCCTGACATTTTTTTAAAACTCCATTTTTTCCCCATCACCTTCAAATTTATACAATTTTCTTAATCTTCCAGAGACCCACCGAGTATTGGTTAGAGCTCTCTCCATAAATAAAGTAAAGCCCAATATTTTAGACTGGAGATGCAAGTGATACTAATGCACTGGTTGATGCCTGGAAATACAGTGATAGAAATACCATGACTTACTTTGTACACTATGCTGAGTGTTTGCACTTAAAAACTGGTGCAGCAAATGCATAAGTTGGTGCTCATTATTTTATTGACAGATCATTAGAGAGCTGAGGTGCTTGTCAAGAAAAGTATCTCACATATATTTTATCATGCTCAATACTTTGTTAATTGCTCATTAGGGAGCTGAGTTACTTGTCAAGAGTATTGCTGCTGAAGAAAATGTATTGATAATAATAATAATATGAAAATAGCTTTATATTCGAACAAAACATTTTGAAAGTATATGTGGATAAAATCTTTTGCAGATACGTCCTCGACAATTTGTTTCGAAGCTGTTATACTTTCGACTGGTGTTAGTAATACCAGAAATAGCTTGGACAATCTTGGGAACTCTGTGGGCATTTCCATCAAGTAACCATGTCTGTGAGTCAAAAGATGTTGTAATTATAGTAAAGGTAAGAAGCTTCATGTGTGTGGCCTTAGAATTCTTTGATGTTCGATCAAAATTTGTTTTCATTAAATAAAGGCCTGATCAAATCTGTCAAATACAGTAATTAGCTGAAATAATATAACATTCCTTTTTATTTTTTTATTATGGAAATTGTAATATTTTTTACATGTTCAAATAACTTTAAAGCCTAAGATTTCAGATTGTACTTTGAATTTAAAACTTTCATCAAGGGACTGCTGTATAGGCAGGGTTTAGTGGGACCCTAGGCCCAGGTAATATTTGGGAATAACAATAAAAATAATAATAACTCACTCTTGCCTCTGTTGCACTAGTTTTACAAACCATAATTTTTTAACTTTGGTGGCTGGTGGGGCTCCTGTATGTCTGTGGCCCAGGCCTAGGTGGCCTGTACGTTAATCTGGTACTGCGTATAGGTACTCGTTATGGTAATAAATGAAGTAACATGGTGTCTTATAATCAATTATATTTGTCAAAAGACAATAGTATTAGGCTTATTGTATTTTTAAACACTACATTCTTTATTCAGTCCCTTATAGTTTCTAAAAAAGAAAAGTAGATGGCCACTATGGGTTGAAATACTGTTTCACTCTCTTCTTTTTTCAAAAACAAAAGGTATTCACACCATATCAATATTCCATCTTGCTAAATGAGTCGATACAGTACGATACAGTACTATACAACAGATACAGATCTAAATGTAAGTTCAATTGAGTGATTTGTTAGAGTATAACAGTAAAATGAATTAGTCAACTTGAATAACAATATCAGACTGAAACTGAAATAAAGGAGAGAAAATATCAGCAAATTTAAGTTGTTCTTCTTCACCACAAAGAATTATAATTCAATTAAACAAAAACTCTGTCGGCGAAATTTTAGATTAATGTAAAGTTACATCAACGTACCACTTGTCATTGTAGAGGGCTGAAATTAGACCCCATACTAATGCCAAATAAGAATATTTTTTCCCAATATCTGGACAAAATATCATCAAAAACAAATTACTGGTGACTAATCTAAAAAAAATGGGATGTTGAAGAAAAATCCCCATATAATTATGTGTTTTGCAGTACATGAACATGCCATTTTTTAAAAACGATTCAGTTGTTGTTAGTTTATAACACAAACAAATCTCAACTGAAAAGGCCCAGGCCTCACTTCCATAATAGGTAGGAAATTCCAAGTGTACAAAAATGAGACATTAATATCATCAGCCAATCGACTGAACAGGAAATTCCCAAATCCTTTTTCCTCTATAGAAATGGATCAAAATATAATGACTGGTTTCTCATAAGCTGCATTCTCATACAGTACATTTTTTTTGCATGCCACAAGCCTTGAGCTCCCACATAGACCAAGATCAATGTGGTTCAACTGCATCTCAGATGCAAATCAACAACCTTCCACCAATAGGAGTGCAACACACTGCATGTGACTTCCTCTATTCAGCTATACAAGAACTATCACTTCTTGTTTGGCAGTGCTATCATCAAGATGCTCTCGTCCTTGTTTTTTTTTGTTGTTGTTTTTTTTTAAATGTCATACGAATTGGAGATATTTTTTATTTTTTTATGCTTCACTTTATTGCTCTTCATTTTTTTGGTTTTTCACCGAAGCCCATGTTTCCACTTTGAAAATGTTTTCATTTACTTCCAGCACATTGTTGGTAACTGTAGACTAGATAGAAGGCAGCACTAAGTTGCAACAGTTTTTGTGTTGTTGTTGGTAACTGTAGACTGGAAAGAAGGCAGCACTAACTGGCAACAGTTTTTGTGTTGTTGTTGGTAACTGTAGACTAGATAGAAAGCAGCAGTAACTGGCAACAGTTTTTTGTTATTGGTAACTGTAGACAAGTATGAAGGCAGCACTAATTGGCAACAGTTTTTGTGTTGTTGGTAACTGTAGACAAGTATGAAGGCAGCACTAACTGGCAACAGTTTTTGTGTTGTTGTTGGTAAATGTAGACTAAAAAGAAGGCAGCACTAACTGTCAACAGTTTTTGTGTTGTTGTTGGTAAATGTTGACTAGATAGAAGGCAGCAGTAACTGTCAACAGTTTTTGTGTTGTTGTTGGTAACTGTTGACTAGATAGAAGGCAGCAGTAACTGTCAACAGTTTTTGTGTTGTTGTTGGTAACTGTAGACTAGAAAGAAGGCAGCACTAACTGGCATTATTCACTTTATGAACTCATGCACAAGTGTAATTTAAATTGGTTTTATAATTATTAATTAATTGCTAGTTTTTCTTGGTTTGTGTACATTGTGTGTATTCTTGACAATTCCAGTATATCCTGTTTATCTTTTCAGGTTCACTTCTAAAAGAGAATAACAATGCATGTTATAGAATCATTAGAAGTTAATAGTCTGACATATTTCCTAACCTCTTTGTATTTTTGCTCTTGTAATTTTAATGTTATCTATGTTATAAATATGCTATTGTTGCTAAGTCTGTTGAGAACACTATAAAAGGTCCTTTTTTTTCTCCCTCAGATAGCTACTATCTTAGCTTGGATCATGCTCCTTGCCATATTATTAGGTGTGTTCATTGTGTTTGATCCTTTGGGAGCAGTCAAACTGGAGAATTCATTGAGCAATCTTGAAGATGATCCATCACTTTATGTAGAACTCCCCACAATAGCAGCATTAAAGGCAAGACAAGTATGGAAATATAGGTATGTTTTACTTTTTCAATACTTACAATTGTATTAATAAATAGAACCTTAGATTGCTATACTAAAAAGTTGCTTTTGGAAGATTGTTACACTGTTTATTAATTTCACAAAAAAGCACATTTAATGTTGTGAACAATAAGGTGAAAATACTGTTTTAAACTCATAACATTAGTTAATGAAGTGGAACTTGCTGTCATCACCCAAGTTTTGTTCCTAATAACAGAAATAAGTCTGTTTCATGATCTTCTGTCTACTACTAAGTTGAGAATAAACTTCGATTCCAGTTACTGCTGAAGTGAATTTTAACTCTTTCCATATGGGCATCCTTTTTTTGCACATGTCACAAGATTTTACTGAGATACATTCAAAACTTAATTAAACTACTTCATTATCATGGTATAAGAATAACTTTAGCATCAAAAATAGCTAATAACCCAAATATTTATGCTATATAAGTTTTAAGCTCTGAGTTTTATAAGGCAGTATTTAAAAAACAATCCTCAATTTCCCCCTAGTATGAGAATTGTGACATTTGCTCTCTAGGTCTTCTCTCTTATGTAATTTATTTACCACCCCTCTTAGAAGTAAGGAACTTAACATAAATTACTGATTATAATATTGTTATTACTCAGGCAGAGCATAATTCTTATAGCCTTCAATCTTATTCTTATTATTCTGTGTTCTTAGATGCATTATTTAGTGCAGCAATACCATTAGTATAAAAAAGTAGGGTTGAGTTTAATCGACAATCGACCGCAAAAAAAAACAAAAACAGATTAGTGCTATAGTTCTTGTTTTTAATGTGTATTCTTCATTTATTATTATAGTAGTAACTAAAATGTAAATTTCGAAACATTTTAAGTTATATTAGGTAAAACAATGAATAATAATGAATATTTTTCATGAGGTATGCTCATGGGCAGCTCACAAGTAGCCCATGTTTTATATAATTCGATAGGGTAACGTGAGCCACATGTTTGCCAAATGATTTACAACTTGTGTTGGGATTATTAGTTAGACAGGGTTCAAAGGGCAATGAAACAATTAAATTTAAGTAGAAACAGCTGTATACTGTTACATGTTTTAGGATAAACAATGTACTTTCATGTTACAATTTGAAGTTAGTTTAGAGAGAGACATGATTTCATACAGAGTTACTATCCTGTATGTTCTTCATGAGAAGAGATACCACATGATTTCATACAGAGTTACTATCTGGTGTGTTCTTCGTGAACTTTCCAGTAGAAGTCATGAAATTAAGCTTTACAGTGTGAGTTGTATGAAATTAAGCTTTCCAGTTATGAAAGTATATTTTTCAGTGTGATACTAATTAAGTTAGGCATTGATTTTATTTTTATAATATATTTACATGGTTTGTTATATTTGTACATGTATACTGATCTGTGGTAGTGTTTTTGATCGTATAGTCACTTCTAGTATCTTCATTAAACATAAAATAATGGTCTCATGAAAGTTAAGTAAAATCAGATTGTACCTTCAAAGAGTTTTCTGTCTGTGTTCTTTAGGATGAAACTTCTGTGTTGCTGCTGTGCTGGATTAGATGAACACAGTCAACATGCTTACACTGACATAGCGTCATTATTTGCTTCGCTATTTGAGGCAAGTATAATTTAAAACTTCTTTGTTTACCTGGACATACTGTATAAACTGTTACTTTCTTAGACAATTCACTTTTAAGTTACTAATACTTTCCACTTGTGTTTTAAAAATAATCCATATTCAGTTAATTAAGCATGAACTATCATAATACAATAATTATTGTTTTAGGTGCAAATTTACTTGTAGATTTGATTTTTGGCCTGAAAGCTGGTCATAAACTTTGTCCCTAACTTTAAATATGAAAGATATACTTTCTAAATATGTATACATATTTGTATTTTTACAGTTTCTGCTTGCTACACATTATTTATATCTAATGTTTCTCCTTGCTACATGGGATTACTTGTATGGTTTCTCCTTGCTACACATTATTTATATCTAATGTTTCTCCTTGCTACATGGGATTGCTTGTATGGTTTATTCTTGCTACACTTTATTTATATCTAATGTTTCTCCTTGCTACATGGGATTACTTGTATGGTTTCTCCTTGCTACACATTATTTATATCTACAGTTTCTCCTTGCTACGTGATTACTTGTATGGTTTCTCCTTGCTACACATTATTTATATCTAATGTTTCTCCTTGCTACATGGGATTACTTGTATGGTTTCTCCTTGCTACACATTATTTATATCTGAAGTTTCTCCTTGCTACATGGGATTACTTGTATGGTTTATCCTTGTTACACATTATTTATATCTAATGTTTCTCCTTGCTACATGTGATTACTTGTATGGTTTCTTTGTCACCTGTAAAGGTTACATTGATTTTTCATCCTATTCATATACAAACAACTCTTGTTACATGTCAACAAAAATAATTTTATTTTGTCTTTACTAATGCTTGAAGCATAGCCTGTGAAAACAATTCCATAAAACATGAGTTATGTAACCACTAGGTATTTACCTCAACTTTCTACTACGCTCTAAACCCACCACACACTCACTAAGTTTGTTTTTTTTTGCAGATGGGAGAGTTTTATTTGTTGATGTTTGGTGTGAAAAGGTAAAAAGCGAGGTTCATTTTATACATATTTATTTAAAACAGTCTGGAGTATATAACCAGACCATGTTTTTGGATATGTTAGGCCAACTATCCATCTATCTGGCCATTTTATTAGAAGCTATGCACCATTTCAATCATGGGCCGGATTTGAGCTGCAGAAGCAAAGTAGTAGGCTTACATGGTGTGTTAGGACAGTTGGGACTAAATGATGGAAACAAGTATATTTACAGTCAGCCCAACAGATATGGGGGAAAGACAATCACAATACAGTATTCAAAAGAGGCAGGGTAGTATGTACATGTCTAGCAGGGGCCACAGTGGCCAAGGCAGTTTTATTGATAGGCTGCTCGAAGACATTGGTCATTCTAGTTTATATATAGCAATGGATTCTTGATGGGGAAACCAAAGTTTAGTAATGAAGATGAAGACGGTTGATAAAACATAAAACATTTTATTTACAAGGTTCGAACGTTTCGGAATAACTTATTAATGATTATTACTGAAATTATAATATGACAGCATAATCATTAGTTTAGTTAGTTATTAAGAAAATGGTAAATGGATGGATGAAACAATGTTAATATATACATTACATTATAGCTGAATTAATTGTGAGGTTTCGTGAAACCAAGCTTGACCAACAAAGGGGCAGAAAAGTGCAGTCGAGACAATCAAATGTCAGTAAATTCCTTTGTGAGCCAATCAAAATTAAGATCATTCATAGAATAATTATTAGTAAAAGTCCATTTTTATATTAGGCTTATTATACCAACACTCACTACACTTATAAGGTTTCACGACACTCTTGCACCACCGTCACTAAAATCTTAATGGGCAAACAGTAATCGAACTATTCTATCTGGATAAATGTACTTTGGCTTTTATGACTCCTCCTGTTTTGAGAAATCAAGCATGATGTGATGTGACACACACTGACTATTATATAGGTTAGATTGATTTATATTACAAACCCACTAATTCACATGAGTATTTAGAATTTATGGTAATTATCTTATACTTGCTACATATATATATATATATATTGTTTAAATACAGTTATATTTATGCTATTATATCTTATTTGTTTTAAACATTATTTCATTGTTATGTATAATTTTCTTTGTTCATTCAACTATACATTTAAGTAATGAATTTCGATGATATAAATGTTTTTATTTTCCAGGATGTTGACTTGGTTCCATCAGATATTGTTGTAGGGCTCGTCCTTTTACATACAAAACAATTTCAAGCATTGCAGGCAGCGAGTTTAACATGTGATCAACCTGATACAGGTATTGTTATAGGGCAAGTCTTTTTATGCATAAAGCAGTTAAAAACAGTTCAAGAATTAAAACAAAAAGGGTTTGAATGGTTGTTTTCAGATACTTGTGAATCTTTATATGGAATGTTTTGGGATAAAACTTATGGTTTTAGTTTGAAAGCAGTCACTCAATGTAACAGGTTAATGTGATATTTATAGTTTATCGGAGGATACGTAGGGTGTTGTAACCCAGCACATCTGAGTTTACTATCCCTAGCTTTGTAGTACATTCACTTAGACATGTAGCCTTCCATGTTTGATAAACGTTTTCAGCTGGATAAGAATATACTAAATATGTGCATCATGAGTATGCTTTTCGTTACTTTTTAATTTGTGTGTTTTAAATGATATATTAATTTCTACTTAGAGTAATTCCTTTAGTTTAGTGTAGTGAGCTTTATCCATTTGTAATAGTGTAGAGATGAAATTTTAAACTGCTGTTGCAGAACTTTATCACATTTTAGAACTAATACAGGGGATTGATTCTTGTTACAGAAAACTATGACAGTTTAGAACCAATACAGGGGATCAAATCTTGTTACAGAAAACTATGACAGTTTAGAACCAATACAGGGAATCGAATCTTGTTACAGAAAACTATGACAGTTTAGAACCAATTCAGGGAATTGAATCTTGTTACAGAAAACTATCACAGTTTAGAACCAATACAGGGGATTGAATCTTGTTACAGAAAACTATCACAGTTTAGAACCAATACAGGGGATCGAATCTTGCTACAGAAAACTCACAGTTTAGAACCAATACAGGGGATCGAATCTTGCTACAGAAAACTCACAGTTTAGAACCAATACAGGGGATCGATTCTTGTTACAGAAAACTATGAC
>NW_013670234.1:39514-42487 GCF_000517525.1 Limulus polyphemus
GTGTGCTTGCTCCACGACTGACAGTTTAGAACCAATTCAGGGAATTGAATCTTGTTACAGAAACTATCACAGTTTAGAACCAATACAGGGATTGAATCTTGTTACAGAAACTATCACAGTTTAGAACCAATACAGGGGATCGAATCTTGCTACAGAAAACTCACAGTTTAGAACCAATACAGGGGATCGATTCTTGTTACAGAAAACTATGACAGTTTAGAACCAATACAGGGGATCAAATCTTGTTACAGAAAACTATGACAGTTTAGAACCAATACAGGGGATCAAATCTTGTTACAGAAAACTATCACAGTTTAGAACCAATACAGGGAATCGAATCTTGTTACAGAAAACTATGACAGTTTAGAACCAATACAGGGAATCAAATCTTGTTACAGAAAACTATCACAGTTTAGAACCAATACAGGGGATCAAATCTTGTTACAGAAAACTATGACAGTTTAGAACCAATACAGGGGATCAAATCTTGCTACAGAAAACTATCACAGTTTAGAACTAATACAGGGGATCAAATCTCATTACAGAAAACTTTATCACCTTTTAAAACTAATACATACCTTTACAATAAACTAGTCATTACACCTGTAAATCTCCATATCACCATTTAAAACTAATACAAACCTTTACAATAAACTAGTCACTATATATGAAAACCTCCATATGACCATTTAAAACTAATACAAACCTTTACAATAAACTAGTCATTACACCTGTAAATCTCCATATCACCATTTAAAACTAATACAAACCTTTACAATAAACTAGTCATTACACCTGTAAATCTCCATATCACCATTTAAAACTAATACAAACCTTTACAATAAACTAGTCACTATATATGAAAACCTCCATATGACCATTTAAAACTAATACATACCTTTACAATAAAGTAGTCACTATATACGAAAACCTCCATATTATCCACAAACTTTGACAATAAACCAGCCATTATTCATGAAAACCTTCATATGAACATCAGCAAACCTTTATAGACTGATTTACTAAAGGTTTTCATGAATAATATTCAGTTGGTTTTCAAAATGAAAAGTATTTTGTACTAATGATGTCATCCTGATTTTTATTGTTTGAAATAGCTACTCCAAGTTCCTCATCCATGGTTATTACAGCTGGATCTTGCTCTTCGGTAATCACCAAAGTACCCACGCAGGAACAAGAGTGGATGACCATAAATATTGCTTGTCATTTCATGAAGTTTGCACGAGGCAGCTATGGCTGGCCAATGTTTATGTATTCCAACATTGGTACAGGTTTATGTCAGCTCTGGACAGAAATGAAGTGAGTTTAATTTGTGACATCATCCAAAGCATAGCCCTAATGCAGCACTAATACCTCAGTAAATCTTAGATTGAAATTAACATGAAGATTTTTTAAAGAGTTTTAAATTACATAAAGCCATAATAATACTTTATTATATGAATGAAAGTATTTCATATGGTTAAGATCTCACTACATATTGACATGTCTTCATTGGTAACATTCTCTACATTTCAGTTGCTGCTTGTGTTGTCGAGGACAACCAGACTTCGTTGTAGATGACAACTGTTGCCTGTGCCATGCAGCTGCATTGAAGAATATTACAGGACTAAAAGACAGTGATTTGATATATGTGTCATTTCATAACCGTGTTTATGCTGTTCCATTTTATGTAGCAATAGATCATGCCACATCTTCCATTGTTGTGGCTATTCGAGGAACACTCTCCTTAAGAGATGCTCTAACGGACCTGAATGCTGAGTGTGAATTTCTGTTTCATTCAGAGAACTGTCCTAGTGGTTTTCTATGTCACAGAGGAATATATCGTGCTGCTGTTTTTGTAAGAGATAAGCTTGAAGAAAGCAATGCTTTGAATGATGCTCTAGCTCTATATCAGAATTACTCTCTTGTCATCACGGGCCATAGTTTGGGGGCTGGAACAGCTTCAGTTCTCGCTATTTTGCTGAAACAGAAGTATCCAGGGGTTCGTTGCTTTGCTTTCTCACCTCCAGGTGGACTTCTAAGTCCAGATTTAGCAAAGCAAACAGAAGAGTTTATATTGTCAGTGATGTTAGGGGATGACTTTGTTCCAAGACTGAGTATTCCTGCAATTGAAGAACTGAAAAGTAATCTATTACAGTGCATTTTGGAATGTGATCAGCCCAAGGTATGGTTTTTAATTGTAGAAAAAAGAATATTCCCATTTACAAAATTATAATAATTTTCTTGTTTTCACTTCGATTTCTAGCATATTTGATTGTCTTGTCTTATTCAATGCAAAGCTATAGATTCATTAGTTCAGTTTGAATTAAACATCTTTTAACTTAACTCCTTCTGTGAATTTCCTGAGATAATTCAGATACCCTCCATGTTTCAAAAAATATTTTCCCAAGTAAATTCAGGCAAACCATTTCTCACAAAGTTTTCAATATTTGACGAATTTATTCACACATTATCATGTATTACAATCAGCATTTGCTAGATGGTATTGGAAATGCTCTTTGTGCTGATCTTAATCAGATTTATTCTGAATTATCTACATATATATATATATATAAATTCCTAAACATAATTACCTCTTCTCATACTTATAACTATTACTCGGCTGCCAAGATTTCCTCCTTTGCCTATCTGAGCATTATTCTGATTTTTTTTGTGCTTGCTCCAGTCTTTTATACCCCACTCAATTTGCCCATAGCAATATTTATCTCATGACACTCTCCACCTACATCAATGTGCCCTCTTTGGAGATACTTTGAACACTGTCTCTGTTATCTAGTTGATTTTGGTAATAATAAGAAAGATAATTAAATATTTTGTTCTGATTTACGTTATGAATTCCTGGATTATTATTTCCACTACAGAAGGAATTCAGACTGTCAGTGATCTTATCCATAGTGAGATGGAGACATATATTTGGTTCCATGGTGTTCCGGGGAGCGATCCTCGATATTTTGG
>NW_013670234.1:43306-47648 GCF_000517525.1 Limulus polyphemus
TATCTGAGCATTAGTCTGATTTTTTCTCGCTTGCTCCAGTCTTTTATACCCTTCTCAGTTGCCCTTGGTGATAATTGTTTTGTGATAAACTCCACCTACATCAATGGGCCCTCTATCCTGGTACTGTATATAAGCACCTCATTCAGATGATTTTATCTCTTTTTCAATGAAGCATCACTAACAGGTTTCCCAGTATTACAATTGTTCGAAGATACTTTGAACGTTATCATGTTATCTAGTTGATTTCATAATAACTAATAATTTGTAAAAAATATTTTTTTCATTCAATTATGTTATGAATTCCCAGATTATTATTTGGGTCTCTCCTCTCCCACCTCTGATATCTAACATCGCACGAGAATCAGGAGAGAGGGGGGGGGTCACTCTCGGTTGAGACTGTCAGCAATCTTATTCATAGTGAGATGGATACATATATAATCAGTTCTGTGGTGGTTCTCTTGGGGACTCTGAGGCTGCAATTGAGGGTGATCCTTGACATTTAGGAGAGACTTTAGATTCGCTTTTCCGTATGTCTTCTTTTGGTCTGTTGGATTTTGAGCCTCCCCCCCCTGTGGATCAGTGGTACATTTACAGACTCACAGAGCTGGGGTCCGAGGTTCAATTCCCTAGGGTGGACATGGCAGATGGCTCAAAGTTGCTTTGCTCTAACAAGACAACTTACTTTACCTCAGAAACTACTGTTTGAATCAATGATAATCACCAAAGTCTTCAAATGATGTATGAAAAACAAAAAGGAGGCCACTTTGGGATAAGCTGCCATTGATTTATTTTCTTCTGTTGGTTCATCGATGGTGTGATGTTTTGGGCTCTTTCCTGGTTGCTTTTGAACCTGCACCTTACTTGAAGACTAAAAGGTCTGGGAGAGAAAACTTCTTTCCATCCATAGATATTGGGGTTAATGTTGGGAGATTTACTTCTAAAGCAGAATTTGTAGTTAACCTGAATAGATCAATGTCCCCAGATGGGATATGGTAAGTTCACAGACTTACAACTGTAAAATCCAATATTGTGTTTTCCTTTCATTTTGTTGGAAGACTCTCAGGATCATCAACAACAAGCTGGATCCATTGTTAGCATGCACATTGATTCAGTTATTGGCTTCTACATTCATCCCTGTTGTTGTTGGTGTCTTGAATTTCATCTGCTCCTACTGAGGGTCATAGTTCCCCCCATATTTGTGGGTCCCGACCCCTGACATCAGCCCTTCAGTACATTTGTACCCAAAATAGATTCTGTCTATATCCAAGGGTTCTGCTGCATGATCAGATCATCACCAGAGATGTCAGTGATTATTGTATCCCTTCAGGATCTGTGGGAGCTCGGCACCAAAATTTTCTGGACAGGTGGTAACCTTAACCACGGGTCTAGGAGCACTACAGGTCCTTCAGTAATGATTTGTCTTTCAGTTCACATCTACACCATTATCCACTCAACCTGTAGTGTTTCCGTCTCCTGCAGATTTGGAACTTAGTTCTAGGCCTATCAGAGTTTGGTTGGTCTGGGGGTAGTGAGAGAGTCGTGCTAGTTCTTCCAAGGTTTTATTCCCGTTGGTTGGTTGGCTTCAGAAGACAGGAGACTGGTGTCCAGTCATCGATCTTTCTTGTCTATATCAATGCCTAGATTCTCCAATTTTCAAAAGTTACTCTTTTTTTCTATCTGAGTTGACATTTTACTGGGATTGTGGATGTCCAAGTTCATTGTAGTCAGCTCCTATCTGCACATTGCCATAGTAGTTTTTTGTGCCTAATGATCAGGTATTGCAGTTTCGAGTTTTTACTTTTTACTGGCTTATTAAGGGGAAAATTGTTAGGCCTTACTCTGACAATTCCATGGTGGTGTCTTGTGTTTCTCATCCAGGAGGCACTTGGTCCAGGGCTCCTTGTTTTTGAACCTTGGATCTCCTTTCTCAGGACCACTCTTATCATATCACCTTACTAGCTTGCAATGTTCCATGGTTGATGTCTGCAGTAGCAGGTCTCAATCGAAACATATTCTCCCAACAGAATAGATGCTGCATCGCAAGATTCTGTTGGATTGGCTTTCATTTTGCAACTGTGATTTGTGGGTTGGCCTCTCATTGGATCACCCAACTGCTGGCAAGTTGGTCTCCAGTACCTCACATTTGGGCTTTGGCAATGGATGCATTCCATCAGGACTGGATGGGATTACAATTCTAGGCCTTTCCTCCAATTCATATGTTACCCAGGTTACTAAATATGATTTGTTCCAACCCACTGTTGGGTCCTGTTGATAGCACCAGATAGGCAGACATGATCTGACATGGTACATCTGGCTATCCAGAAGCTCAAGCTTCAGGCATAGAGGTTATGCAGTCTTTCGCACAGCATCGGGTTTAATTTCTAATGTTGCCATGTATCTGTCTCAGTTTTTGCTTAATCCTGAGATGGACATTTATCAATGAAAATTATATTGGCAATGGTGTGTTTGAAGGAGTTTGAATCCCCTTCAATCAAATGTGCCAACCATAATTAATTTTTTGACCTGGCTCTTTGGCAGGGTATTTGCTTCCTCCACAATCTCTCCTGTTTAAGGCGGCCTTATAGACTACCATTCGATTCTTGTGACTAAATATTCTTTGAGTCCCCAGTACTTTCTGGATTCCTCAAATCACTTTGGGTCTTTTGTCCCAAATGACCATTCCAGTTACCATACAGGTATATTAAGGTTACATTACATAAGGTTGGTTTGCTTTTAAAAATTTAGGAAACTTGGTTCATTTATTACACTGTTACCAGAGCACTGTTCCTCAGGGCTCCCCAACGTGCATTATCCCCCAGATTATACTAATGGAGCTAGGGATTCCTTACCACACTTAGTTTCCAGTCACTGGGATGATGGACAGAGGCTTTTCCTCCAGATTGTTACAGTGAATTCCTCTACTTTTGGAGAAGAGGATGAAGTTGGGGCCCTCCTACCTAGATCCCTGGATGTTTTTTCCAGATGTTGGTAAGAGTGGAACCAGCCTATGCGGGAGCCTACTCACAATACCTGTTCAGATTTGATGCTTTGCTATCTAGTTTGGTTAGGTGTGGCTCTTTTTTTTATCAATATTGGTTCAGTACACTGTTCATGGAAGGAGGTCCACTATCTCCTCATAATTCCAAACACAGAGTTGTCCCATCCTGGGTCCTTGGTTGAGCACAGTTGTTCCACATCTTCCCCATAATTCTGGGGGCAAGAGGAATTTACCTTGCCCACATGGTCAGGGAGAGAGGATGAGTGTTCATAATTCCAGACCAGATTTTTTCTGTTTCCTCAGGTTGAGTAAGGCATACACGATCCCATCATTCCGAGCCTGGGATATAGGGACCATGGCCCTATAATTCCAACCTTGAATAGTGGAACCTCAGCTATCAGGTTGGGGCCTGGACTATAGTGTTTATATGTCAGGTAAAATTCCAACCACAATACAGGAATTACGTTCCGGGTGAAGAGCATACCTGTTCTGGATGTAGTGCTGTTCCCCCACTAGGGTGCTAATCTTCTATCGACACACCCATGATCTATGCAGATGCTTTCTGCACAGATAATGTCCTCACGGGCACCTCCACCTTATCAATGTAGGATTCTAGCTATAAGTGGGAGTGATGTATGTTTTAAAAGTTAACATTTTCTTAAAACGAAAATTTATATCCAATAATACTTACCTCCTTTTTCACTCTCTTGCCCTTCCTCCCCACTTAGAGCTGGTGTTAGAGACTGGGATTGAGTCAGTCTCAAAAAAGTGATAACATTATCTGAATGAGGTGCTTCTATACAGTATCAGGATAGAGGGTACATTGACATAGGTGGAGAGTGGCATGAGATAACTATCAGCAAGGGCAATTGAGTGGGGTATAAAAGACTGGAGCAAGTGAGAAAAAAAATCAGAACAATACTTAGATGGGCAAAGAAGAAACCTCGGCAGTCAAGTAATAACTATAAGTGTGAGAGGAGTTAAGTTTTATTGGAAATACATTTTCGATTTCAGAAAATGTTAACATCCATTATCTGTTGGTAACACTGAAATTGGCTCAGTGGTTAGATCACCCGAATCTAAAGTGGAAGTCTCTCATTCAAGTCCCAGTCCAGTTGGGATTTTTTACAATTTTTTATTTATAACTGGTCGTGATTTAGAGAAAGCTCTTTCAATATTTGGAAAAAAACAGAGTACCATGATAGTTTAAATTAGGGATTTGAAATATTACTTAACATTGGATTTCAAAGACTGGACGTGAAAATGGTTCAACAGTTACAATGCTCAACTCTCACGAGGAAGTCTCACATTCAAATCCCAGTTGAGTCGGGAATTTGTGTTAAA
>NW_013670234.1:48033-52107 GCF_000517525.1 Limulus polyphemus
TACCCCCCCCCCCCCCCCCCCATAACTGATTATATTTACAGCAAGCTCTTTGAAAATCCAGAAAAATGTGAGTACTATTATAGATTAAATCAAGAATTTTAGATATTGGTTGACATTTCAATTAAAACATGCAATTTTACTCAGCTTCTGATTTCCATTGAATAAATTCTAAACTAAAATTCTGAATAACACAAAAATAGTTCAAAATTTCTTTCATAAATGGTACCACATGTATTCAAATTAAACAGTAAGTTACAACTGTAACTGCATACTACGTGATATTTCCAATTAATTTGCAGGCTAATTTTCTTTTTGTCGATGTATTATGTTCGAAATCTGCATTTTCCTTGCAGAAAATTTCATTAAATGTCTGTACAGTGAAACTGAATAAATGTTTTACAGAAAAAAACATTTAACCCATATGGACTTTACTGTCAGCACTGATTAAAATGGTTTGTTTTGCAATTTATTAATAATATTATTCTCTTCAACATAACTTATTACGTATAAATAGAAATACCTAATATGGATGGAACAGTGCAAGAAAGAAAATGTCACTTAGCAAGAGGAAGAAAATAATTAGAGAAACTGAAGCAGAATGAATAGTATTGACAAAAAGTTACACGAAACTTTCCTAGATGCTGAGATTGTAACAGGCACAAATAAATGAGTTTGATAATTTTTACCGAGGATTGATTTGGTGCCATTTATTTTTAAAAAAGAGGCAATTTCAAATAATACCAACATTTTCTATAATTGTGATGTTATGGAATAGTGTGTTTGCACTCATGGGCAACTTTATCGAGCTCTAACACAGAATAGAAATCAAAATCAGTTAAAGTGTACATCAAGCAGATGATGACACAGAAAAAACTGTTTAATAATTATAAAATTATGCACAAGAAATGCTGTGTATACAGAGATATTTCAGAATTGTATTTTTTTTTGTGCTTATATACAATGTAATGTAGTTTTTCCTGTCTATGATGGGTTTATAAACTAGTGTATCATAAACACTGGAGAAAAACATTTGTATTTTTTACTGTAGTTTAATTGAAATAATAATAATCACATATAAATGTAACATTTATTTATCAAGTATATTTTATGCACAAATATAATAACAGAAAATTAAATATATTTTCTTTCATTATTATATAAATATAGGCTGTCAAAAGAAAGATGAATAAACCATGAATTTCTTTTTTGAGTTCATTTTCCAAAAAATGTCTTAACACAGAAGAGGTTAAAGAATGTAAAGAAGACTTGTTTCTTTGCTACGAAGACTACCCTGATCTTTTTTTTCTAGAAGGCTTGTTTGTTTACCACAAAGACTACCCTGATCTTTTTTCTAGAAGGCTTGTTTGTTTGCTACGAAGACTACCCTGATATTTTTTTAGAAGACTTGTTTGTTTGCCTACGAAGACTATCCTGTTCTTTTTCTAGAAGACTTGTTTGTTTGCTATGAAGACTACCCTGATCTTTTTTTCTAGAAGACTTGTTTGTTTGCTGCAAAGACTACCCTGTTCTAAATTTGCAAATTTCAAAACTTATAATTTTTTAACTAAGGTAAAAAGGAGGATTAATAGGTTGTGTACAACAGTCATGGTTATGTGTGATCTTCATCTGTGTAGACAGATAGTGTACATGTACAACAGTTACGGTTATGTGTGATCTTCATCTGTGTAGACAGATATTGTACATGTACAACAGTTACGGTTATGTGTGATCTTCATCTGTGTAGACAGATAGTGTACGTGTACAACAGTCATGGTTATGTGTGATCTTCATCTGTGTAGACAGATAGTGTACATGTACAACAGTCATAGGTTATGTGTGATCTTCATCTGTGTAGACAGATAGTGTACGTGTACAACAGTTACGGTTATGTGTGATCTTCATCTGTGTAGACAGATGGTGTACGTGTCTGGTATTGGGTTAAATATCAATATTCTTTATTGCATACAGGTGTATTTTGTTAGCATTTTAAGCATCAAGATATATGTTGGATACTGGAGTTGCATTGTTGGCATACTAAGTATCAAGATGTACATATGATACTGGAGTTATTTTGTTATCATGTCAGGAAATTGAGTTTTGTAATGCAAGAAATCAATATTAGCTATTTGTAATTTTAACATTGACATGAAATTTCATTCTGTGTAGATTGATTCAGTAATATTGTATCTATTACTGTGTAAGAACTCTTTGGGTTAGTTCAGTCCAGTTTGATCCAGTCACAAATATTGTTTAAAATTTTTGTGATAACTTTCTATATATAAGTTAAACTTAGTTGAAATTGTGTGTATATATATATATATATATATATATATTTAATGATTTTAAATCATATTTTATTATCCACATCTTTGAAGCATAAAGTCCTCTTAGGTAGTTTCTGGAATATTGTCAAAAGTAACATGGCTGCTTCTGAACAGAGTGGACCAGAGAATCGAGCAGCATCTCCTGGTGTTGGCATACCTCTATTAAACTCAACTCATCATAGTGTTACTCTTCCTTATACTCAACCAGTGCAGGTTAGTTGTCTTGTGTTACAAGTAGAGCCAGTTGATTACTGGAATTTACCAGTGAATTAACTGCTAGGCTTATAAGTCAAGTACATTAAATTAGTTGATATTCTCACTATGTGTAAACTTCACATAGAAAATACAAGCCATATTATGTGACTTCACATAGAAAATACAAGCCATATTATGTGTTACATATACTGATACATACTTCACATAGAAAATACAAGCCATATTATGTGTTACATATACTGGTACACGTGTATCAGTATATGTAACACATAATATGGCTTGTATTTTTATGTGAAGTGTGTATCAGTATATGTAACACAAAATATGGCATGTATTTTCTACGTAAAGTGTGTATTACTATGTGTAACACATAATATGGCATGTATTTTTTATGTGAAGTGTGTATCAGTATAATGAACACATAATATGGCTTGTATTTTAATGTGAAGTGTGTATCAGTATATGTAACACATAATATGGCATGTATTTTCTATGTAAAGTGTGTATTACTATGTGTAGCACATAATATGGCTTGTATTTTAATGTGAAGTGTGTATCAGTATAAAGAACACATAATGCAGTATTTGTTTTATATGCTGTCATGTGATATATATTTACATTTACTTGGGTACTTTAGTGAAGGACAGTACAATGATGGTATAGTGTGGGTGAAGGACAGTACAAGGATTGTATAGCGTGGGTGAAGGACAGTACAAGGATTGTATAGCGTGGGTGAAGGACAGTACAAGGATTGTATAGCGTGGGTGAAGGACAGTACAAGAATGGTATAGCGTGGGTGAAGGACAGTACAAGAATGGTATAGTGTGGGTGAAGGACAGTAAAGGATGGTATAGTGTGGGTGAAGGACAGTAAAGGATGGTATAGTGTGGGTGAAGGACAGTACAATGATGGTATAGTGTGGGTGAAGGACAGTACAAGAATGGTATAGTATGGGTGAAGGACAGTATGAGGATGGTATAGCATGGGTGAAGGACGTGACGAGGATGGTATAGTAGGTGAAGAACAGTACAAAGACAGTATAGTGTGAGTGAAGGACAGTACAAGGATGGTACCAGCATGGTGTAGTTTGAGTAAAGGACAGTATCTGTGTAGTATATTACAAGCTAAAGACAGTAACAGGGTGTATAGTGTGACTAAAGGACAGCATCTGGGTGGTATACAAGAGTGAAAGACCAGTAAGTGTTTTCTAGTCACTGATCTTTACCATTGTTCATCTTGTTTTCTAGTCAGTGATCTTTATCATTGTTCATGTTTGTTTTCTAGTCAGTGATCTTTACCATTGTTCATGTTTGTTTTCTAGTCACTAATCTTTACCAATGTTCGTGTTTGTTTTCTAGTCACTGATCTTTACCATTTGTTCATGCTTGTTTTCTAGTCACTGATCTTTACCATTGTTCATGTTTGTTTTCTAGTCACTAATCTTTACCAATGTTCATGTTTGTTTTCTAGTCACTAATCTTTACCAATGTTCATGTTTGTTTTCTAGTCACTAATCTTTACCAATGTTCATGTT
>NW_013670234.1:52847-54250 GCF_000517525.1 Limulus polyphemus
CAATGTTCGTGTTTGTTATCTAGTCACTGATCTTTACCATTGTTCATGCTTGTTTTCTAGTCACTGATCTTTACCATTGTTCATGCTTGTTTTCTAGTCACTGATCTTTATCATTGTTCATGCTTGTTTTCTAGTCACTAATCTTTACCAATGTTCATGCTTGTTTTCTAGTTACTGATCTTTACCATTGTTCATGCTTGTTTTCTAGTTACTGATCTTTACCATTGTTCATGCTTGTTTTCTAGTCACTGATCTTTACCATTGTTCATGCTTGTTTTCTAGTCACTGATCTTTACCAATGTTCACACTTTCTTGTCAGAACTCTGCCATGTTCTGCACTTTTTTTTCAATGCATACTTTTTACCCAGTGTTTCTTATATGATATGTAGTTGTCCATACATGTGCTTGTTCAGAAGAGTTTGTATGTACTATTGAAGTGAAATGTGAAGCACGTTTTTAGATATGTTAAATATTTCATTATATTTTTTAATAAGATACACATTATTGTTACTGAGTTATCTTTACGTCCTGTGCATTTGGAATTTTCATAAATACACCATTAATACACGTGCACGCACACACTCTAAGGTTTTACTCAGAATTCAACATTTAGAAACAGTTTTGCATTAGAAAAAGAACAGTATCCAGTTTTTGTTTTTGCTGACTGACTTACATAGTACATCAGCAACTTATAGAAAATTTTTACTTGAAAAACCATTATTGATATATATACCTATATGATATATGTATGCAAAATATTATTGGCTGTTGAACGTCTTTGCAGAGTGTTCTGTAAGAATTGCATGTTATATTAACTTTTGACAATGTTTCAAAGGTCATATTCTAATTCCTATGTGTTGGTTTACATAAAAGATCTTTGTGCTACTACAACATGTATTAATGTATTCAGAGTATGTATTTTCTGTTCACAGAGAAAACATTTTGGCAACTTAGAACGCCATTGGTCGAAATGTTCATCTATTCCAACATTAGTGCCGCCAGGGGAAGCTTATGTACATACAGAGGACTGTGACAATGTAAGTATCAGGTTTACATGTAGTCCAACACTGTTCCACAAGGTAAGCTTATGTACATACAGAGGACTGTGACAATGTAAGTATCACGTTTACATATAGCCCAACACTGTTCCACAAGGTAAGCTTATGTACATACAGAGGACTGTGACAATATAAGTTTCAGGTTTACATGTAGTCCAACACTGTTCCACAAGGTAAGCTTATGTACATACAAAGGACTGTGATAGGGTAAGTATCAGGTTTACATGTAGTCCAACACTGTTCCACAAGGTAAGCTTATGTACATACAAAGGACTGTGATAGGGTAAGTATCAGGTTTACATGTAGTCCAACACTGTTCCACAAGGTAAGCTTATGTACATACAG
>NW_013670234.1:55010-58026 GCF_000517525.1 Limulus polyphemus
CAGGAATGTCCATCACAGACAGGTTGACAATCGTGAGTTTTATTCCGGAATGTTCATATGAGATAAAAGCTAATTTTTTTCAACAGTTACCAGTGGAAGTGGGTAGAAGCCTCTTTCTTTGATAGGATTACTATTACTCCAAAGATGTTGTCAGACCACATGCCTGATACCCTCCACCAAGTACTTCAGACTTTCACTGAAGAAAGTGCATAATTTATTTTTTGTCTCCAGGATTGATGCTAGTCACGAACTCATTCTTCCTGATAGAAAACATAAAATGATTTTCGTCAAATTCTTTTATTCATGTTTCATTTGATCACCGTGCTGTTGAAATTGAAAATATTGTTCTTTATTTACATATAATTTTTTAATGATTTAGCAAGTTATTTACAGTTTCTTTTCAGTTGTTTTACAGATAACTAATAACACATTGTCGACGGGTTACGAGTTTACTCATGTTTCGTGCAGAGAGTCTTTGTGTGCCATTTATTAAAACATTGAGTTTGAAAGGAGTCGGACGTGTTTTATTTTGTTCATAACTCAACTATATTTTTTATTATTTATTTGAAACTTACATGAAGATACCTAGTAAATTTTTAAAGTGTGGTATCTTGTAACACAGTTTCTTATATGGAGTGGAACCGCGCAAAACTTGCATACGTTTCACTTCTTTTCCCATGAGTACTACAAACTCTGCAGGCTCTGGTAGGAAATTTCTTTTTTCCTGCAGATGAAATGAACACAGGAATATGCTGCTTCATGTCACCAGGCAGTCTTCCTGGGGGATCCTTATGTGGGGCTCTCCTTGTACCTGCAGATGATGGATTGGGTTCGTCCCTCTCCAGTTCCAGTGAGCCTTCTTTCTCTTTGTCAGTAATCCATTCTCTTGCCACAGAGAGGAGGAACTGCTTATATTTTATTTTTTTGTGTTGATTCAGGGCTTTGTAGATTATATATGAATTGAAAAGGCTGTAATTTATTAGATAATTTTGTCCATTTCACTGTTTTTCTAAGAATGGTGTAGTACGAGAGGTACTGATTTGCACAATCAACACCTTTCATGTGGACATTGTATTGCAGAACACACACAGGTTTTTTTATTTCTTCTCCAGTTATTCTTTTTTTCTTTCCTATGGTAGAAACAGATGAGTCATAGATTGTTGAAGCCATTCTCACTTCTATCTTGTCTTTCCATATGAAAACGAGAACATCACCTTTTCTACGAAAAGCTGTTTCACCTTTTTTTATCATTGTTGAAACTTCAGGCTTGGCAGCAACCCTCTATTAACTCTGATTGTTCCACAGGGTCTTGATTTATGTTCTAGGAACAGTTTGACAATGGAAGTACTGTTGTAATAATTGTCCTGGTATACATGGTGCCACAATCCAAGATTGGGAGCAAGAACTGAAAGAATAGTCTCCTCCAATTTTTTCCCCTAACCAGTATAAATCTCCATGTTTCAAATATAACTTGTGTCACTCTCACACACCATTCTCACCAGCAGGCTATATTTTACAATTTTTGCAAGGTTCTATGTTTGAAATCATAGACATCCTTTCTATGGAATCATATCCCTCATCCAATGACAACTGTTGCTTTGGTTTGTATAGTGTCCTGAATTTATTGAGGAAATAATCCAGTATTGGTTGAATTTTGAAGATCCTGCCTGAAAACTTGTTCATTTTCTGATTATCATTGAAATGACAAAATGTCCAAATTTGTTCAAATCTATTGTATGTGAAAATTTTGGGCTAATCAAAAGATGATCTGTTGACCAATAATCTTTCCAGTTATATTTCCTTGTCTTTCCCATTAGTAGAATAAGGCCTAGGAATTTCCTCATATCTGTAGGTGTAACTTAAGACCATTGAAGTCCTTCAGGTGGCAATTCATGTTT
The DNA here is from genome assembly GCF_000517525.1 of Limulus polyphemus. NCBI lineage: Eukaryota > Metazoa > Arthropoda > Merostomata > Xiphosura > Limulidae > Limulus > Limulus polyphemus. The sequence goes on from NW_013670234.1 coordinate 56,909, forward strand.
CTCTGCAGTTTGATTATGGTAGGTACACATTTCAAACAAGTCATCACCAAATATCAGACTTGTCGAGGCAGCAGTACTTTCAGGTTTGGATGGAGTTATAGCGACCCCTGGATTTCCTTCAAACATTTCCAAGATCGGTGGAATATCTATTTCTGACCAATTATCACAACAGGAAAACAAATCACTAACAGGAACATTTCTAGAATCCTCATCCCTGTTGACAGAATCAGTTGAGAGCACATCAATTTTACGTATCTTTATAGGTCTAACAACGTCCCTGTAGCTAGAATCCCTGTCAGAATGATCCACATCAGAATCTTCACCTTGGCAGAGATGACAAATTATCATCAAATAGTTCAGTAATTGTCTCATCTTCACCCAACACATTACGTTTTCTGGGAGAAGCCATTTATAAAAATATGGGAACTGTAAGCAAAATAAAACGTATCTGACTCCTTACGAAGGCAACGTTTTAATAAATGGCACACAAAGATGCTCTACATGAAACATGAGTAAACTCGTCCGCAATGGGTTAAATTAATGCTTTTATGTTAATATATATATGTCTGTGAATAAACTTGGCCTAGTAATATAATAACAACTCCAAGAGAAGTGGTTATTTACAACCTGCTGTTTCTTATGATGACAAACACCATATAATTTGTTATACTGCTGAGAGATTACATGATAGTGTAAAATGTAAGCTTACTAGACTAGCAGTAATATGGTGATACAGAATGTAAACTAACAGTACATGGTTGTATGGTGATACAGAATGTCAGTACTATGGTTATATGGTGATACAGAATGTAAACTAACAGTACTATGGTTATATGGTGATACAGAATGTAAACTAACTAACAGTACTATGGTTAGTTTACATTCTGTATCACCATACAACCATAGTACTGTTAGTTTACATTCTGTATCACCATATAACTAGACTAGTAGTACTGTGGTTGTATGGTGATACAGAATGTAGGCTAACTAGACTAACAGTACTATGGTTGTATGGTGATACAGAATGTAGGCTAACTAGACTAGTAGTACTATGGTTGTATGGTGATACAGAATGTAGGCTAACTAGACTAGTAGTACTATGGTTGTATGGTGATACA
>NW_013670234.1:59026-65741 GCF_000517525.1 Limulus polyphemus
GATACAGAATGTAAACTAACTAACAGTACTATGGTTATATGGTGATACAGAATGTAGGCTAACTAGATTAGTAGTACTATGGTTGTATGGTGTTCACAGAATAATTTGGCATCTTAATATCTGACATTTCAATTCTAGGATACAATGGAGTCAGAGCTTAAAGTTTAAGATCTAATAGTTTCTGAATGTATTTCTGTTTTTTGTCAGTTTTTAAGTTCTATACTCATTTCAGTTTGAAAGTGTGCCCACTTTGTTTGACAGACATTGTTGTTATGAAAACTGTTTATATTTTTTCTTCAGCTCAATGATAAAAATCGAACATAATTCAGCCTATCAGTGAGAGCTTCTATAAAATTATACGAGGACACTGTATACTGAACATTTTGGTGGATAAAATCATTGTCAGTTGTTACTCATTTCTAAACTGAGGAAAAAAAGAAGCAGTTTGTGGCATGTGTACGTAAAGAATACAAAATCATGAAAGAACCGGTAATACAAGTTCTTTATTCTGCTTATGACTATATTAACGAATGAAATAATTTTAGCCCCCCCCCCCTCCCACATGTTATAATAATACTAAAAATAAATAAAGTGCCATCCAGTTGGACATGTGAAACACACTGAGGGTCATCTTTTTCTAGCAACTGTGTTCTAAATATCCAAGTTAATTTTTAAACTAGTTTTGTAAAAGTCAGTGTACTGTTCAGTTTAAAGATAGTTTCTATATTTGTAATGTGACTAGTATATCATTGTGGTTAAGTTTTCTGACTTTAACTAGAGAATTTTAATTTTTGAAATTAAAAGAGATTATTTTTTTGCAATAAATAGTTATTGGTAAAACATGTATTTGAAAATACTTAGAAGTTACTGTAGAAAAACTAAAGAATTTACTTGTAAATTGTACAATATATTTTGAGAAATATCAAACAGAATTCTCTGGTCAGTAAGAGCAGTCTGTTCAGCATGCAACAGTTAGTTAATAAAGATTGTAACACTGTCTTTTAATCATTGTGGCAAGAAAGTACAATTTCTGATAGGTGAAGCTATTTATAAGAAAATAGTATTTTTTTAATTAACTCTAAATTGTATATTTCTTATTTGCTATTGGATGTCATAATTAATGAAGATAATTAGTATTAAACCACAAGTGTGGTATATAACATGTTTATTTCAAAATATAAAACAATTCCTTCAACATTTGTGTCAAGATTGTCTTCTTGTTACATACATACATTCAAATAATTTAAGGACAAGAAATGGTCCTGCTTGTCATCTAGGCCACCCCATCCACCATACTATAAACTCTTCAAATAAAACGCTCAAATTCAGCCCTTATCAAGCTTTCTCTTAACTTCTTTAAATTGACTGAATCACCATATCTGAAGGCAACTCAGGCCAACCACCCTGTTAGAAAAATATAGCTCCTACCATGCCAAAATTTATGTTTGTGTCCCCTAGTCTTATTATTAAGTTCCAAAGAAGATGGTACGTCAACTATCAATCCCTTGTCCTACTATTAAGTACCAAAGAAGATGGTACGTCAACTCTATCAATCCCTATTCCTATCATTAAGTACCAAAGAAGATGGTACATCAACTCTATCAATCCCTATTCCTATCATTAAGTACCAAAGAAGATGGTACGTCAACTCTATCAATCCCTATTCCTATCATTAAGTACCAAAGAAGATGGTACATCAACTCTATCAATCCCTATTTCCTATCATTAAGTACCAAAGAAGATGGTACATCAATATATCAATCCCTAGTCCCACCATTAAGTATCAAAGAAGATGGTACATCAACTCTATCAATCCCTAATCCCACCATTAAGTACCAAAGAAGATGGTACATCAACTCTATCAATCCTTAATCCCACCATTAAATACCAAATAAGATGATAACATCAACTCTATCAATCCCCTTGAAATGTTAAACACCTCAATCAGATCCCCTCTAACTCTTCTTTTTTTTCAAGAGAAAACGATGTTGGAGATCTTAACCTCTCCTCACATGACACACTTTCCATCCCAGGCACCATTCTAATAACCCTTCTCACAACCTTTCCATATTAGGTATAATCTTAGTTGCTCTCCTCTGAATTCATTCCAACAGTTCAATATCCTTCCTAAAGTAAGGAGCCCAAGACTGAACACAATGTCCTAAATATGGCTTAATCAGTGACCTCTACAAAGAAATTATAACCCCTTTAGATGCCCTAGCAACAGCACACTGCTTGGATGATTTAAGAGACTGATCAACAGAAAATTGTATATTTTTCTTCCATAATACTGCTAGATTATTTCTTTTCATAATTCATGTGATGACACACACATGCACTACTATGCATTTCTTATAATTAAAAGCCATCTATCATTTATTTGCCCAATTTTCCAAACAACATCTGTCGGAAACTTATAGGAGTTATTTCTGATGAATACTGAATATAAAATTTCTTAACACATTTAGCTGGAATTTGGAAGATTATGTAATTGTTGCACTTCGCTGTTAATTATTATCCATAACAATAAATTGGAAAAGAAGACGTTTCTTTCATTTAACAATTTTTAAGATAAACCTTCACTTTTCAAAACATGCTTACATTTTGCTGACACTTTATTTATTCATTCGTACGCATGCTCAAGTCTTTTATATTCCACTTAAATGCCCTTGGCAATATCTAATTTGCAACTCCCCCACCTGCGTCAATGACATTCTATATAAAACACCTCACTCAGATAGTGTAATCACTTTTTGTCGACAAAGCATTGACTACGGTTTTTCTGATGAAGTGCTGTGGTTTGTTCAGTAATGGATTGCTTTGTGGATTTCCGTATAATTTTAATTTCCTTTAACAAAAAAAAATTGGGCGTGATGTTTCCGGGTATGAACTCCTGTATTACCGTTGTCAGCATGAAGGTTCATCCATTCTCCCCTATTCCTCCTTTGTTATTTAGCGTCTCTCTATGGTCAGGGGGTCACTCTCGGTTGAGGCTGTTTGTGTTTTGATCCATTGGGAGATGGAGACATACATTCAGCCCGGGGGGTGTTTTCTCCTGGGGCCTCTGAAGCTGCTTTTTTATTGATCCTGGTTATTCTGTGGAAAATTTGGAATGTTTTTCAGATGCTTTTCTTTCCTAAGTTGGCTTCTCACGAGTACAGTTTGGATCATCCACCTCCTACTCTTTTTCATCAATTGGTCATTTGGGTTTCTAAGATTTTGGGGCCTTTCTCTATGACCTTTGAGTCTACCCCTCTCTTGATAGTGAACTGGTCGAGGGGGGGAGGCTATTTAGTTTTCCTTCTTCACCTGATATTCCTGTCTCATGTTTATAGATTTACTGCTTTATTACGTGACAGGATATATACACCTTGTACCCTCGTTTGTCTGTTTTAAACTCATTTAAACTTGGATATGCGGAGTTTCAGGTTGGTTCATGTGATTACTTTGGTCCAATCACTTTTTTATTTATTTATTTGCTTCTCACTCTTGCTCTGTGATGTTTATTTCCTCCAGCCTATCAATTTATAGACGACTGGGGTCTCCTATGGACTTTTACCTTGGTTAGATTGACTGCTTTTGTTCCTTTTGTAGATACACCTTGGTGAAGGGACTTCGTCTACCTGCTGTAGTCTCTGGGTGTTACATGTGACTTCTTTTTATTGTCATTGGATGTTTGCGGGTGTCCCAGAAGTGTTTGTATTGCGAATTACCATCACCTGTTTGCTTTTTGTTGTTGTTGACCTCTTGATTTTCTTTGGCTCTAGCAACTGAATAGACTCAGACCTTAGTTTTAAAACCACTCCATTTGGACCGACCAATGCCAACTGGAGGGGGTGCTCAGTTAGAGTGAGGTTATAACTATTGATGGACACCTGGTATTCCTTCACTGCAGATCAATGTGTATTTCGGGTTCTGGTATCGAGGTTGGTCTTTCCATTCAATTCTTCACGCCCCCCAGTAGCACAGCGGTATGTCTGCGGAGTTACAACGCTAGAAACCGGGTTTCGATACCCGTGGTGGGCAGAGCACAGATAGCTCATTGTGTAGCTTTGTGCTTAACTTCAAACAAACAATCAATTCTTCACCTCCATTATCCTCTCACCCTCTGTTATTTTTTTTACTTCCACCTGAATAGTGGGGTGTGGATTTCGTTTCACAGCTATCAGTTACTGATCACAGGGGTGGTAGTGACAGTTGATTCCATTCTTCCCGGAATGTTGTGACTGAGACAAGGGGGGGGATTCGCGGACGATCGTCGTTTCTTTCTCATCTCAACCCATTCTTCGTTCCTCCCAGCTCACAATGGAGTCTTTTCTCATCATACGTTGGCATTCTTCACCAGGTTCATGGATGCCCAAGTTTGAGGTTGCTGGGGCATTTCTCCACATTCTCATAGTGAATTTATCTTGTTTTTAGCTATGTTTTGTATATAGGGATCAGGTTCTACAGTTCAGGGATTTAGTCTGTTGGCTAGAATAATCACCATATGTCTTCTGCTGGGTTGTACACGTTTTCACCATGTTTTACATCTAGCTCAGCCATCTCCCACCCAACTCCAGGCTATCCATTCAGTGGTCCCATTGCAACTTATAGATCGGGAACTTCAATCCACTGCACTTTCCGATCCCTTTCGTCAGGAGCAACATCTTAGTTTTGTGTAGTAGTGTTTTGGATCAACTCTATCATTAGTGTGGGTGTGTATATATATGTATATGTATTATGTGTGTTTTATTTATCTATATATATTTATATAATGTGTGTGTGTGTGTATAGATATATAAATGTATACTGCCCCTCTGTCCATAGTTTCTCTGTACAAATACTTCACTTCAGAGATGCAATGTTTATCTTTAAGGTCAGAAATTCCAGGGTATATGAATGGAGGACAAATCTTCATTCTGCATCAATAATTTAGAACTTCTTGCTGTCCAAGTAGCAATAGTCCAAGGACTAGATCTCATGCAGGGGAATATCCTCATGAGACATTTCATCAATTCCAGTGGTCTCTTATATTTGGTGCTTTCTCTATGGGGCTTATTCCAATCATATCAGCCTCTTAGCTTGACATTTCCCTGGAGTGATGGATTTCATAACAGATTGTCAGTCTCAGTTCTCACTTTCTCCTGACCAAGTGTATTCTCCATTGTGAGGTTTTCTGAGAGATTTGTTCTCAGTTTGGGCCTTCAGTGATTGCTTTTGACAGTCATCGATACTCAACTACAAGCTTTCGAGTCTCCACTACCTCTTCCTCAGGCTTGGATGGTATGTGCATTCAGTACTGGTTGGATGGGATTGTACATCTGTGACTTTCCCTTACTTCATCTGTTTCTCAGAGTTCTGGCTTAATTGCGATCCTCTATTTGCGAGATGTTGCTAGCCTAGATTGGCTGGCCTAGCTATTATTTCCTCTTCTACAGTTTCTTCATGCGAATCCACCTCTGCATCTTCCTCTCTGACTATCTTTATTGAGTCAGCCTAATCGAACATTCTACACCAAGAATATTCCTAGATCATTAGAGTTTAAGGTCTACAATTTTCTGGGGTGTGGCTCACAAGGAGTTTGTACCCACTTTACCAAACATGTTCACCATTTCTTGTTTTGACCTGTTTTTAACTTGGGTTTAGCTTCATCTCCTGTCAATTAGATCAGACAACTTTTTCATCTCCTTTTAGTTATCCTAAACATCTGAACGTTTTAGACTCCCCAGAGCTATCCAGTCTTCTTCCCAAATAGCCTTTTCCATTACTTAATCGAGATATTAAGGTGGTACTACATGCCTTGTCTCGACAACCATTCGAGCCTTTAGCCTCATGTACCATGCTGATGTCATCAGTTGGAGTTGTTAGCAATGTTTGTAGGACTCTTTTATCTCCCCCCTTAGGTCCTTCTATATCTTGATAGGTCCTTTCTTTCAAAGTCTCTGACCACCAGGGAAAGGGATATATCCCTCTCCACAATTCTTTTATCAACGATTTCTCACCTCTATAATTAATCATACGCTGATCATTTGTTTTGTCCTGTCAGGTCCGGAAATGTTATGTGACTGATTCTAAAAACTTTCCTTGTGATAGTTCTTGCCTCTTTGGGATTCTTCAGTTTCCCGAGATTTGTCCCCACTTCATTGGAGGTGGATTTGCAAATATCTATGTTGCATATTCTGGATTTTACAGGCGACGAATCTTCTTTGAGTTACATCTTGTCAGATTCAGCACATTCATGTCTTTCACTGCTCATTCCTTTTATTCCCTGGGAGACATTTTACAGGCCTGCTTGTGGACTTCCCCCAATAAATATTTCTCAATGTCTTTATGACCTGGCAGTTTTCTTCAGTTTTCACTCGTGTAATATATATATATATATGTATATATATAAACATTGTTTCATCCGTCCATTTACGGTTTTTCTTAATAACCAACTAAACTAATGATTATGCTATCATATTATAATTTTAGTAATAATCATCTTTGCAACACAATTTTCAGATTTCGCTGAAAATGGAATAAGTTATTCCGAAACGTTCGAACCTTGTAAATAAAATGTTTTATCAACCGTCTTCATTATTAAACTTCGGTTTCCCCATCAAGAATCCATTGCTAAAATAAATAGGAGGTTTTGTACTTATTGGTAATCCTGTTATCAAACAATTGTATATTAGCAGAATTATTAACATCATTTTTAATTTAAAAAAAAAAACGTAAAATATTAGGTCGT
>NW_013670234.1:66533-73451 GCF_000517525.1 Limulus polyphemus
TTTCATCTAACAAAGCGACATAAATTTCTTGACGGCCTAATAGTTTAGACTAAGCGTTTTCTTGCCCTGCTAGGTTGTTCGTAATTGAGAAGAAAATCACTCAAAGCAGACTACTAAATGCTTGTTTTTATTGCCTGTAAACCGCTGGTTAGAAGAGTTCTTTCTGCAAAATGTCGAACTTTAAGTCAGGTGAAAACTTTTAAAACGATTAACGAATTTCCTTACATGTTTTTCGTTCTTTATATTATACAAAACTGAAATTTCTCAATAAGGGAAAAGCCTTTTTAGATAAAAAGTAATAACGAAATTCATGAGGGGGGGGGGGATTTAAGCAATATTTACTATATAGCTACGAATGTTTAATCCCTGTATAACTTGTAATATTTATACGTGCGATTTCAAGTACTGCTTTTTATGTGTTGAATTGCAAGTTTATCAAATTCAATCTTTATCCGATGATATCAAAACGAACCTAAAAAAAATCCGTGTATAAGGTGCGATTAATTCTCAGTACTGACATTAATATATGGCGACCAGAATTTTTTTCATTACTTTCACCACCGAAGATTGTTTTCACCCTTGTGTGTGAATACGTTTGTGTTGTCAACAAGATTTCTCGAAAACGGGTAAATGGATTTGGACGAAAGTTGATGTACATTTGTGGCCCAAGTTAGAAGTGACTAGTTTTTGGAGGGTTAGGATCACAGCGAGAGTATTGGGGAGGGGGGGGGGAGACCTATCTGTTAACATGGGAACCGGATTTTGATGAAACTTGGCTTGGTGGACATATGGTAAAATATTGTTCATCATTGCCTAGCTAAAAATGTTCAGTGTCGAATATACGAACAGATTTCCGTATTTTTTGAGAACCGAATATGATCAATGCTGCGTGGTGGAGGTGTACACTCTAGTGAGTGCCCGCCAAGTTCGTCAGTGTTTCTGTTAGGATAGTACTTTGGTCATCATTCAACTACTTTACTATACGTCCCCCGGTGGGACAACGGTAGAATCAAGGGTTCGATTACCCTCGGTGTGAATTGCTATAAGAAAACACACACACTTCACTATATTTTGGATTTATTTGTTTCAGTTTAGGAACTAGTGTGTTAGTATTCCACGCAATACTCATCATTTCACTTTCTTCTACGATTTATCTGACCTGGATAAGTAATAATAATATTGTCCTACCTAATCAAGTAAATATCTTGTAACGAGTTATCGAAAAGTATACTGTAGAACTGGTACATAGCTATAAGCTTTGTTAATGTTGAATCAATTATCTTAGTGTTATTTACCGTTTTATTGAAAAGCTTTGTGTGTTGACAAAATTATTAGTACGAAGTAAGGATGTTTCCACAGGTAAATATTATAAATGTCGCCAGATGGCGATAACAGTTTGCTTGAAGAGGAAAATAATATGCCATAGGTTTTACTTAATGATTTTAAAGTCAACATCGGTAGGCTATTTACAAATCACAATGGATACAATATAAAATATATTCAATAATGTAAAAAAAACAAAAATCACTTAGCACAGAATAGTAAAACTAAACATTCGCAGTCGACAGGATTCGAACCTGTGCGGGGATACCCCAACGGATTTCTAGTCCGTCGCCTTAACCACTCGGCCACGACTGCTTCTTATAATTGTTTTATCAACATTATTAAATCGTTTGTAAAGGTGATCGACAATGAATATCTGGTAAAAAGAAGTATATTATAGGTCAATTCACTAAGGAGTTAATAAACATATTTTTAATATATATATATATAATTGTGGATACAACGTTTCGGGCAATGCCCTTCTTCAGGTATCACTAACTAACGGTAAACGTAAACATTCTAAATCGAAGGTCGCGTGATGTGACAATGTAACAATTGCACGTGTATAACAATATTTACAAACAATAGAAAGTGATAAATATATATATATATATATACACAGATACATCCATATAAATACACACAAATGATTATACACATATACAAACATATGCGCGCACACGCATGCATGCACATCATATACGAATATATACTGTATAAAACATTTTAAGAATGGATAAAACCAGAACGGGAAATATTACAAAAAGCTAAAACATTCATTTATCCCATCGGGGTGGAAAGTTCCCATGTCAAAATTATTTTGTTATGTTTATTTGTAGGAGCCTTCTTCAAAACAAGAGTTTTAAAATGGCCGAGGATATGGTTGTATAAATTGAAGTGTCGGGCCACTGGTTTATCTGCGTTACAATTTGTTATGTCTGAGATGTTCTCGGGTACGTTCTACTAATAATCTACTGGTTTCTCCTATGTATAATTTTCCACAACATGAGCAAACAATAGAATATATGACGTGTTTTGATGTGCAGTTAAATTGATCCTTAATGTAAAAACTCTACTTAGGATGTTCTTCAGTCAATGTAAGAACATGTGTTACAGCGTTTTCTATTACAAGGATAGCTACCTACAATAAAATGTGTGTCTGTTGAAGTGGGTGTTTTAAGGCTACTGTGAACTACGTAGTTTCCAATATTGGTATCGTGACGGTAGGAAATTATGGGGGGTCTTGGAAAAATATGTTTAGTGGTGTTAGATTTCTTTAAAATGGGAAATTTATTTAGAATAATGTCTTTAACTTGTTTGTTGTGTGTGTGGTATGTGAGGCCTGGTACAGGATATTTTAAAGTTCGTTTCCATGAGAGATGAAAAGGAGTTGTGGTCTTGATTAACATCTGTTCTTTTTCCTTGGCGTTTATTAAGTGTCACAGAAAAATATACATCAAATATTGTTGTCAATGGACAAGAGGTGGCGCATCATGTCCTTTTCTTGGAGGTGAGGGGTGGAGAAGAATGTTATGTATCTGCACCTCCAAACGTTCAACGTTCTTAATTGAAATAGATGGAAATAATTAAGAAAATTTATGATATAAATATAACATAATAAAATTCACACACATTACTGTACTATATCTAAAGACAATACATTTAACAATGTTACTCTTTTAAAGACTCTATTTTCCTCTTTTTACAGAGTTATAACAGAATGGTCACGTTCTCCTCCCCTACTATTATATCTTTTTGTATCTGAGCCCCTTCCCTCCAAATGGTCTCTGCAAGATTTTATAATTAAAGGCTTGAAGTGTAGGGAAAAAACTTTGGTACAACCCTTCAGTGGACTCGCAAATTTCGGTGTCTGCGATTGCAATTTTAGAAATCCCACATTTAAAGAAGTACCGTTGCGGGTCTCTGCTAGTAAACACAAGTAGTAGCATCTCTACAGCTCACTCAATTCTCAGTCCTTATTCAAAAAATAATAGATAAATACACATATATATATAACTTACACATAACATTATTCAAAAGTTAACACTTACATCAAAATACTTGTTCTAAATTATAAGTATGTTACACATATATTATAAATCACAATAAAATCATTAATTTATCAATGAAAATATATGGGTGTTGTTTATCCACTAGGGAGCGTTTTGGTTGAAGTTAAGCACAAAGTTACACAATGGGCTATACCCACAATCGTGAACTTTCTGGCGCGCTGTAGAATATGATAGGTGTTTGGTCGTGGGAGGGTCAAAAGCTATCTCTTCCTCCTTCCTGGATGGTTTATTTATTTACAATTAAATGCTAGACGAAACACATCACGAGATTAGGGCTCAAAACACTTCACGGGTAATTACACTGATCCTATTTTCCTCTTCATGGCCATGTACATAAATGTAAAACTAACAGTATTTAATGCTTTTTTGCCACATCTCTTAAAATGGTTGTCCCACACTTCACAACCAGTTCAGTTGGCAAACCTTTCATTACATTACGTTATCAGATGCGTATTTGACAAAATACCCCTTTAAATACATTTGCGATACCTTAATCTAAAGGATATTTTATGGTCTAGCATAAATGGCTTTTTTGTTATGGTACATATTGAGGGAAGAGAGATATTTAGGGCTATCATCATCATCATCGTGTATGATATAGCGATCTATGGATGTTAGTAAGTAATTTTTTGTATAGAATTTTGTCAAAGTATCTGAAAAAGCAATCTAAGAGTCTGTCGTAGCTTGGCTGTACTTTTAACATCTGTGCATAAAAGCTGTGTTTGTTGATCTCGATCCTCTGAATGTTGTGGTGATTATTGAATTTTTTATTGTTCCTAATTTCCTAATATTTGAAGGTGCAATATTAATCCACGCTATACAGGCACATTCGATTACTGAACGTATGTATTGTTTATAAATTTTATTCATGTTTTCTGGTGATGCTCCTGTATTTCTCCTAGCGTATCTTGCTTGTTTATTTTTAATTTAGGTGATATGTTTTACCTATGTTAATATATAATTGTATGTTAGTCCTAGGAGTTTTGTTGATGTGAAAGCATGGAAACGAGTTTGTAAATATAATTTGGATGGGTGTCTATGTGTTTTGATCAATTTCGAGAATAATACCTGGTTTTTGGAACATATATTTAAACTATTTGGTTTACTACTGGTTGTAAGTCTGTAGCGGCTATTGAGGAGGTCATAGAGGCCACATCGTCTGCGAATTGAAGTAAAATTAAAATTTGGATCTGTTAGAGGCATATCGTTTAAACATTTTCTGGTGCGCCCACTTGACACATTTTACATTCGAAATAAGCCGCGCAAATGATCATTTTGAGGGTAAGCTATAAAAAAAAAAGTTTTGAAAGTTAATGCTTCTTATTTCTCTTGTGAGAATCAGTAACATTGGTTCCAACATGTGCTAGAGAACAAAAGTTCTGAAAAATTACCTATAATACAGTGTGGAAAGCCAATTGGCCAATGGCCATGTGTGGCCAACTCGTAGAATCATCAGTAGTGTGTTTTTCTAGCTGGTCAGAGAAAAAGAATGTCAAATCTCTCAATGAAATTTCACGCTTTGGTAATTTTGAAGAAGTATTTTTTTTTTTGTATTTTGGCGTTGTGTTTATAAACCTTGACTGTCATTAGAATCCTGAAATATATTCATTTAGCACAAATCTTCTGTTTTATCAATAGTGTGTCCATTTCTGTGATCGACTGGCCACGTGGCCAGTCGAAAAAAATTTGGGTGCCCACTCATGCTATAATATATTCATAAATGTTTAAATACATATTATAGCTTCGTAATACTAAAATGTTAAAAAAATAAAATACGATGATTTAGTTTTTTAGAATGTTGAGTTTATTGAAAAACTCTCCATTCTAAGAACAAAAGGTTCAGCCTTCATTAAGCCTCTCCGTTTCTTGACGTTCGTCAATTTTAGTATTATGGGTTTTGTGAATTGTTGAAAATGTTTATGAAAGCGTTAGATTGCTTGTAACATTATTACTATAATGTCGTTAGGAGCAAACAGCAGGACTGCAAGTTTTAGGAGCAAACAGCAGGGCTGCAAGTTATTTACGTTAATATAACAGTTTCTGTTTCAGGACTGTACAGATTGATTTTCAATCAGTTACATCGTGTCGAATGTTAGTTAGTCCTACTGATACTTGTAGGTTCAGTAGAATGTTACTACAGAACCTACAAGTATCAGTAGGACTAACAAGGTTAGTTCTTTTGATACTTGTAGGTTTTGTAAAATGTCAGTCCTACTGATACTTATAGGTTCTGTAGAGTGTTAGTTAGTCCTACTGATACCTGTAGGCTCTGTAGAATGTTAGTTAGTCCTACTGATACTTATAGGTTCTGTAGAATGTTAGTTAGTCCTACTGATACTTGTAGGTTCTGTAGAACGTTAGTTAGTCCTACTGATACTTGTACGTTCTGTAGAACGTTAGTTAGTCCTACTGATACTTTTACGTTCTGTAGAACGTTAGTTAGTCCTACTGATACTTGTAAGTTCTGTAGAATGTTAGTTAGTCCTACTGATACTTGTAAGTTCTGTAGAATGTTAGTTAGTCCTACTGATACTTGTAGGTTCTGTAGAATGTTAGTTAGTCCTACTGATACTTGTAGGTTTTGTTGGATGGTACTTTTTAAATCTGATTGTATTATTACAAACACCATACAATAGATGTTGTAGAATTTTGATTCTGTTCTTATTCTTACAAAAACTGTCTTTTTTGTTTTTAAACGAATGTGCCTAGGTTCTGTTGGATGGTACTTTTTAAATCTGATTTTATTCTTACAAACACTATACGATAGATGTTGTAGAATTTTGATTATGTTCTTATTCTTACAAAAACTGTCTTTTTTTTTTTGTTTTTAAACGAATGTGCCTAGGTTCTGCCCATTGAACAGACCCTGTAATGAAGAAGGAATGTTAACAATAATTTCAACTTTACTACGTGTATCTACATGAAAGGTGGTAAACTTCTAGTAAAATATACAAGTCTATTGTACACAACATTAAAGTATTTGTACCCAACATATGACTGTGAATTACGGGACATGGTTCATGTAAAGAACAGAAATAATTTGAATACGTTGAATGGCGCTCTAAAATGTCGTGACATGCGCAACACTCGTTCACATAGGTTTAAATACATCATTTAATTGCTCTTTTTTTTGTCATTTGCCCTGAAAATGGGAGATCCACCCGGGTTATTGTTTGTTTTTCTTTTACGTTCTAATAATAGCTGAAAATCATGAATCTTGCACCAAATGGAGCTTGCATTATTAACTTGTTTATAACACATCTATGCTTACAGTGTTTTAACTATAATTCCTAAAACTAACATAAGAAAAATTAATTAATTAAAATATAACAGCTTTTCAGTCACTCACTTATCAATAACTTCTAGGTAGATGGTTGTTAAGTAACTTTTAAGTGATAAAAGGGGAAACGTGGTTCAGTGTCTTTACTTTCAATTGTAAAGGAAATTTATCGAGAGTAATGAACAAGCGTACTATGTGGAAAGAACATTTAACGAACAATTCGGAGATTGTTAGTTTTTAAGC